>NC_054571.1:120368-122868 GCF_017654505.1 Polyodon spathula | reverse complement strand
CAACACAACCCCAACCCAACCTCAACCCAAACCTCCAACACCAATCCCAACCTCCAACCCCACCCCAAACCCCAACCTCAAACCCCAACCTCATATCGATTAGACTGCATTACCAGCACAGGCGCGTCTTCATGACAATTCGATGCATGCTCGCTCCTCTGCGCTGGTTGTTATAGAGAGACCCTCCAGCCCCTCGGTTAGGGACAGGGTTCCTCACCTGCTCTCTGACATGTAATCCTCCTCCAGCCCCTCGGTTAGGGACAGGGTTCCTCACCTGCTCTCTGACATGTAATCCTCCTCCAGCCCCTCGGTTAGGGACAGGGTTCCTCACCTGCTCTCTGACATGTAATCCTCCTCCAGCCCCTCGGTTAGGGACAGGGTTCCTCACCTGCTCTCTGACATGTAATCCACCTCCAGCCCCTCGAAGTCTCCGTCGTCGCTGTCCTCGATCGCCTCGCTGTCAGAGCCGCTCTTCTTCCTCTTCTTCTTCTTCGTCGGCTTGTTCGTCTTCGTCTTGTTCTTCTCGTCCGCTGCCGCCTTCTTGGGCTTGCTGTCTCCGTCTGCACCCCAGAGGGAGGGAGGGAGAGATAAGAGACAGAGCATTAAAATATAAAAAAGGAAATAAACAAATACCCAGTAATGCACGCTGCTGTACTTCTGTAAATGAAAATAAGACGCCTCCCCTCCTCTCCTCTCCTCTCCTCACCCCCTTCTTTCCTCTCCCCTCCCCTCCTCTCCTCTCCTCTCCCTCCCCTCTCCTCTCCTCTTCTCACCCCCTACTTTCCTCTCCCTTCCCTCTCCCCATCTCACCTCCTCCTTTCCTCTCCTCTCCTCTCCCTCCCCTCTCCTCTCCCCCTTCTTTCCTCTCCTCTCCTTTCCTCTCCCTCTCCTCTTCTCACCCCCTTCTTTCCTCTCCCCTCCTCTCCTCTGCTCACCCCCTCCTTTCCTCTCCTCTCCTCTCCCCTGCTCACCCCCCTCCTCGCTCTCATTGCTCTCGTCGGTGCTGCTCATCTCCAGGTCATCCTCCAGGTCGTGTATCTTCAGCTCGCTGCCCTTCTTCTTCTTCCCCTTCCCCTTCCCCTTCCCCTTCCCCTTGTCCTTGTCCTCCTCTTCATCATCTCCATCGTCCCTGTCCTGGTCCTTCAGTCTGCGCTGCAGCATGATGCTGAAGTGATTCACTACCTTGTTCCTCCTGCAGGGGGAGACAAACACACACCAGCACTTTAAATAAGAGACGACAGGCGCAAAGTCTGAGGATCTTTCCACAGCGACACACACCCTCTAACACACACACACACACTCCCCCTCTAACACACCCCCTCTAACACACACACATGTGTGTGAGGCGTCCACACACACCTGTGGTGTGTCTAACACACACACTGGGGGGACACTACCCACACCCTGTAACACCCCCCTAACACATTACACATCCCACTCTTGGTGTGGGGTGTGTGATGGGCAGGAGAGTGTGGGGGGAGATTGTGTGTGTGTGTGGGGGGGGGAGATTGTGTGGGGGAGATTGTGTGTTGTGTGTGTGGAGGGGGAGATTGTGTGGGGGGAGATTGTGGTGTGTGGGTGGGGATACTAACACACCCCCTCTAACACACACACACACACACCACTCTAACACCCACCCCCACAACACACACACACACACACTAACACCCCCCCTCTCTAACACACACACACACAAACCCACACACACCCCCTCTAACACACACACACACACCCTCTAACACACACACTCACAGGTGGGGGGAGATTGGTGTGTGAGTGGTGGGGGGATTGTGGGGGGAGATTGTCTGTGTGTGGGGACCCCCCTCTGGATGTGGTGGGGGAGATTGTGTGTGTGTGTGGGGGACTAAAGATTGTGTGTGTGTACAACACAACCACCACAACACACACACTCCCCCTCTAACACACCCCCCTCTAACACACACACACACACCCTCCCCCTCACACACACACACCCCTCTAACACACACACACACACCCTCTAACACACACACACACACCCTCTAACACACACACACTCCCCCTCTAACACACACCCTCCCCCTCTAACACACACACACACTCCCCCACTAACACACCCCCCTCTAACACACACACACACACCCTCTAACACACACACACTCTAACACACCCCCTCTAACACACACACACACACACCCTCCCCCTCTAACACACCCCCCTCTAACACACACACACACACCCCCTCTAACACACACACACACACCCCTCTCACACACCCCCCCCCTCTAACACACACACACACACTCCCCCTCTAACACACACACACACACACACACACACACCCTCTCCCACCCTAACACACACCCCTCTAACACACACACACACACCCACCCCCCTCTAACACACACACACACACACACCCCTCCCCTCGTACCCCTCTAACACACCCCCTGTGGGGGAACCACACAGATTGTGTGTGTGTGTGTGTGTGAGGGGGGAGATTGTCACACCCCCCTCTAAC
>NC_054571.1:97868-115368 GCF_017654505.1 Polyodon spathula | reverse complement strand
TATACATGTGTCTCACGCTGCGCAGTCTATATGTGCGTGTGTGTCTCTGCGTGGGTGTGTGTCTCTATGCACGCACACACAGAGACGCACACACACACAGAGAGACGCACACACAGAGAGACACGCCCTCAGATATACACGCACACACAGAGAAAGACGCACACACACACACCGTCTCCGTTAGAACTTATTGTCAAAACAGAGTGAGTGTGTGTCAGTGTGTGTGCGTGCTTGTCTGTATGCCTGTGTGTGTGTGTGTGTGTTGAATTGACAGCTGTTTTCAGTGTTAAGCTCAGTACTGGATTCGTCTCTGCTGGCCCATCCGTCGCTCTGCTCCCAGGCTGCTGTGGGGTGCAGCGCGAGAGGCGAGGGGCTCACCTGTGTCCAGGTAGAGAAGTTGATCTTGTCTCCTGAGTTGAAGGCCATGACATTGTACTTCTTGTTTGTGTTCCTGCAGGAGAGATACAACCCGTCAGAATCGCAACACTAAGGTTTCCAAACACAGGAGTGACCGGCGCGATTCACACAGCATCCTGCAACACGTCCCAAACTCTACAGGCAAATACACAAAGAAACAAACAGTGCCAGCTAGAGGTCTCTAAGGTAGCATTCCTGCGCCAGACGAACGCAAAGTGGTTTAGAAGCACAGTGTCGATACAGCTCAGGAGGGGAAGAGACCCAGGCAGAGAGACAGGCAGGCAGGCAGGCAGACACACACTTACTTGGGTACTCTGACTGTGTATTCTGTGGAGGACTGTCCACTGCTTCCCTGTAAGTACAGGGGGTTTAAAAAGATGAACAGTCTTTGCATTACAAGCAGAAGAAATGTGCAAATAGCAATCTCAGAACGAGGCTAATTCTAGAACTCTATTTAGAACTACATTCATGTTCTATTATCTTACTGCAATTATTATCACTTATAACACAAGCAGCCCGAGGCTTACAAACAGCCTGCAGGCTTACAAACACGCAGCTGCGGTTTCTCTGTCCTTGCACTTACAATCTGTACAATTAAAAAGGACGCTCACCAGCGAAGTCATATCTGCACACAGGGGGCGTCGACTGCAGACACAGGGAGAGAGAGAGAGAGAGCGATCGTGATTATCGCAGGCAAGGCAAATCTCACTTATTTTAGGAACGTATTGGGCATCTGTATGAGCAGCCTCATTCACTAAATAACCAAGTTAATCTGACAATACATTTTAATACAATATTCCTCAATCTCACATATGTACACAATACAAACACACGCACATAGATAGATGTTATCTTTATATTTTAATAATATAGGGTATGTATACATGAGGACGCTGTGTGGTCCCGTGGTTAACGAAGAGAGTTCCTCCCCAGGAGGTCCCGGGTTCAAACCCCGCTTCACTCCCTGTATGTGACCCTGATACGAGTCTCATAATAATATCAACACGCTCTACACAGTTAGCAGCTTCCTGTTCATTTAACAGCGCTGGACAGACACATGAAAACCATTCAATAATAATACCGATGCGCCGCTGGACTGAAACACACGGATCCGAGCTGAATTAGGGTGTAAGAGGAGACGCTTCGGTTTTGAAAGCACCGACTCGGGGTCGGGTCGGTTTTTCTCGTTGTCCAGCCCTGCTGCTCGTACTTTCTAAACACAAAGCGCGGTTTGAAATGAAGACGAGCTGCAGAAACACAGAGACTCGCCCGGCACGCCACTCGGCCCGGCCGATTTCAGGTTCCGGTGTATGTTTGCAGCGGCTTTGGTAGGACGGATTGTTTTTGTCGTGACACCCCCGGATGTGTTTGGCTGTGTTCGAGTCCTGGGAATCTGGACTCGAGAATTAACCAAAGAAAGAAGAAATTTTATTATTATTATTATTAATATTGTGGTGAAAAGCGCTTCTCATTCCTGCTTGATGTGGTTGTCGACGTCATTCGGTTTTGGGAGAAGGGTTTCAGGTGGTTTTTAGAAGGAAGCGTGGAAGCGAAGCCTCGTGTATTTAAGGTCGGGTCCAGTTGCTGATTACAGTGTAACGAATAGCCCGCATTGCAACAAACAAACAAACAAACAAAAACCGTCTGTCTGTCTGTCTGTCTGTCTGCAGGCAGGCTCTCCGCTCCGCTCTGTTCTGTGAGTGTTTGAAGAGGCTGCAGCGGGAATCGCACTGTCTTCAGCATGGTAAGTCTGGCACACCCAGTCTGTTAAGTAAAAATAAATATAACCCTGGTTCAGGTACGTTAGATCAGCCGCTAGTCTTCTAGTCTGAAAGCAGCCAGGCAGTTTCAACATCCCAGAAATCATAAAGAGACACGTGCCTCCATCTGTGTGTTTGTGATGCAGCGTTAATGTGTGTCGATGGAAAAGACTTTGAATAAATACAGAACCTCGCACTTCACACCCCCTGTTGGATAAACACTGCGGCTCACCTCTGGATACATCTGACAGGCGTGTCTCTGAAACAGTCGGACAAAAATTCAACGCTGGTCTAGTGTGTCCACAGGAGAGAGACGCGAGCAGACCAAACCCGGTCCCATCACTGATACAGAGCAGACACCTTTATCCAGGGTGCAGAGTCTAGGGCGTGTGAACTGTGCATCAGCTGCAGAGTCACTTACAGCAATGTCTCAGCCCAAAGACAGAGCACAAGGAGGCAGGATTTGAATCCGGGACCTCCTGGTTACAAGCCCTTTTCTTTAACCAGTGCACCACACAGCCTCCTCATATATACATGTGCATGTGTTAAAGTTATATACAGTATATAGGTATGTTTTAGCAGCCTGAACCAGTTCTGCCTCCTGCATGGTAACAGAGCAGGTGGTTTCGTGCCTGTCTGAAGCAGCAGCAGCACAGTGTGATTGTGAAACAGTAACTGTGCGTCTCTCTCCCCGCAGGGTGAACGGAAAGGGGTGAATAAGTACTACCCTCCGGACTTTGACCCGGCCAAGGTGAGCATCTCACACAGACTGCGTGAAGCAGGGTGGAGCCCGAGAGATACACATCTCACTGGCAAGAAAAAACACCTTACACAATCAGGGACAACAAAAAAGAGAGGATGCATTCAAACAGGACATGAAAACAACAGTAAAACAATCAGAACAGCAGTGATTACAAAACAGAAAACATGAAGTAAAAACCGTTCCAGTTTCTAAATCCTTGTCACAGGCAGTATTTACAGGTTCTGCCTGCGAGTGTCTGTCTGTGTCTCTCTGAGAGTCTCTGTGTGTGTCTGAGTGTCAGTCAGTGTCTCTGAGAGTCTCTGTGTGTTTCTGAGTGTCTGTCAGTGTCTCTGAGAGTCTCTGTGTGTTTCTGAGTGTCAGTCTGTGTCTCTGAGAGTCTCTGTGTGTTTCTGAGTGTCTGTGTCTCTGAGAGTCTCTGTGTGTTTGAGTGTCTGTCTGTGTCTCTCTGAGAGTCTCTGTGTGTTTCTGAGTGTCAGTCAGTGTCTCTGAGAGTCTCTGTGTGTTTCTGAGTGTCTGTGTCTCTCTGAGAGTCTCTGTGTGTTTCTGAGTGTCTGTCTGTGTCTCTGAGAGTCTCTGTGTGTTTCTGAGTGTCAGTGTGTCTCTGAGAGTCTCTGTGTGTTTCTGAGTGTCAGTCAGTGTCTCTGAGAGTCTCTGTGTGTTTCTGAGTGTCAGTCAGTGTCTCTGAGAGTCTCTGTGTGTTTCTGAGTGTCTGTGTGTCTCTGAGAGTCTCTGTGTGTTTCTGAGTGTCTGTCAGTGTCTCTGAGAGTCTCTGTGTGTTTCTGAGTGTCTGTCTGTGTGTTTCTGAGTCTCTGTGTGTCTTGTGTGTTTCTGAGTGTCTGTGTGTCTCTGAGAGTCTCTGTGTGTTTCTGAGTGTCTGTGTCTCTGTGAGAGTCTCTGTGTGTTTCTGAGTGTCTGTCTGTGTCTCTGAGAGTCTCTGTGTGTTTCTGAGTGTCAGTCAGTGTCTCTGAGAGTCTCTGTGTGTTTCTGAGTGTCAGTCAGTGTCTCTGAGAGTCTCTGTGTGTTTCTGAGTGTCTGTGTCTCTCTGAGAGTCTCTGTGTGTTTCTGAGTGTCAGTCTGTGTCTCTGAGAGTCTCTGTGTGTTTCTGAGTGTCTGTGTCTCTGTGAGAGTCTCTGTGTGTTTCTGAGTGTCAGTCTGTGTCTCTCTGAGAGTCTCTGTGTGTTTCTGAGTGTCTGTGTCTCTCTGAGAGTCTCTGTGTGTGTCTGAGTGTCAGTCAGTGTCTCTGAGTCTCTGCATGTCTCTCAGTGTCTCTGTCTGTATTCCAGCACGGCTCTCTCAATGGATACAGGAAGAGTCACCCCCTCAGAGAGAGGGCGCGCAAACTGTCCCAGGGCATCCTCATCATCCGGTGAGTCACTGTCTCACACCCCACTCTCATTCTCTGACACCCCACTCTCATTCTCACACCCCACTGACACCTCACTGTCTCACACCTCACTCCCTTGCAATCTCACTCTGTCTCTCTCACTCCTTCAATCCCTCTCTCACCGTAGCTCTGTCAGTGTTTCTCATTGGTTTTCACATTGTTGAACTTCCCCATCGCCCCCAGGTTCGAGATGCCCTACAATATCTGGTGTGACGGCTGCAAGAATCACATCGGCATGGGTGAGCAGATCTCATGTGTCCCGCATTCACAGCACAGCACAGAGTGATAGAGCACAGGCAAGCATTGGAAATACAGCACAGAGTGATAGAGCACAGGCAAGCATTGGAAACACAGCACAGAGTGATAGAGCACAGGCAAGCATTGGAAACACAGCACAGAGTGATAGAGCACAGGCAAGCATTGGAAACACAGCACAGAGTGATAGAGCACAGGCAAGCATTGGAAACACAGCACAGAGTGATAGAGCACAGGCAAGCATTGGAAACACAGCACAGAGTGATAGAGCACAGGGAAGCATTGAGCACAGGCAAGCATTGGAAACACAGCACAGAGTGATAGAGCACAGGCAAGCATTGGAAACACAGCACAGAGGATAGAGGGTGTTTGGAAACACAGCACAGTTTGATAGAGCCTGGTGCAGTGTGATTCTCTTGCTGGACTCTGGGTGTTTGTTTTCCTGGTGCAGTGTGATTCTCTTGCTGGACTCTGGGTGTTTGTTTTCCTGGTGCAGTGTGATTCTCTTGCTGGACTCTGGGTGTTTGTTTTCCTGGTGCAGTGTGATTCTCTTGCTGGACTCTGGGTGTTTGTTTTCCTGGTGCAGTGTGATTCTCTTGCTGGACTGTGTGTTTGCTCGTTGCAGGCGTCCGTTACAATGCTGAGAAGAAGAAGGTGGGGAATTATTACACTACCCCAATCTACAGGTGAGCACAGCGCTACACAATACTACATAACCTGATCTACACACAGCACAATACTACACAACCTGATCTACACACAGCACAATACTACACAACCTGATCTACACACAGCACAATACTACACAACCTGATATACAGATGAGCACAGCCCTGCCTGACCCAATCTGAATCCCACTCCTCTCTCTCTCTCTCTATCTCTCACTCCTGTGCTGCAGGTTTCGGATGAAGTGTCACCTGTGTGTGAACTACATCGAGATGCAGACAGACCCGGCGAGCTGCGACTACGTCATCGTGAGCGGAGCGCGACGCAAAGAGGAGCGCTGGGACATGAAGGACAACGAGCAGATACTGACCACAGGTACAGCACTGACCCTCCGACTCGCACACACACAGAGAGGAACAACGAGCAGATACTGACCACAGGAACAGCACTGACCCTCCGACTCGCACACACACAGAGAGGAACAACGAGCAGATACTGACCACAGGAACAGCACTGACCCTCCGACTCGCACACACACAGAGAGGAACAACGAGCAGATACTGACCACAGGAACAGCACTGACCCTCCGACTCGCACACACACAGAGAGGAACAACGAGCAGATACTGACCACAGGAACAGCACTGACCCTCCGACTCGCACACACACAGAGAGGAACAACGAGCAGATACTGACCACAGGAACAGCACTGACCCTCCGACTCGCACACACACAGAGAGGAACAACGAGCAGATACTGACCACAGGAACAGCACTGACCCTCCGACTCGCACACACACAGAGAGGAACAACGAGCAGATACTGACCACAGGAACAGCACTGACCCTCCGACTCGCACACACACAGAGAGGAACAACGAGCAGATACTGACCACAGGAACAGCACTGACCCTCCGACTCGCACACACACAGAGAGGAACAACGAGCAGATACTGACCACAGGAACAGCACTGACCCTCCGACTCGCACACACACAGAGAGGAACAACGAGCAGATACTGACCACAGGAACAGCACTGACCCTCCGACTCGCACACACACAGAGAGGAACAACGAGCAGATACTGACCACAGGAACAGCACTGACCCTCCGACTCGCACACACACAGAGAGGAACAACGAGCAGATACTGACCACAGGAACAGCACTGACCCTCCGACTCGCACACACACAGAGAGGAACAACGAGCAGATACTGACCACAGGAACAGCACTGACCCTCCGACTCGCACACACACAGAGAGGAACAACGAGCAGATACTGACCACAGGAACAGCACTGACCCTCCGACTCGCACACACACAGAGAGGAACAACGAGCAGATACTGACCACAGGAACAGCACTGACCCTCCGACTCGCACACACACAGAGAGGAACAACGAGCAGATACTGACCACAGGAACAGCACTGACCCTCCGACTCGCACACACACAGAGAGGAACAACGAGCAGATACTGACCACAGGAACAGCACTGACCCTCCGACTCGCACACACACAGAGAGGAACAACGAGCAGATACTGACCACAGGAATAGCACTGACCCTCCGACTCGCACACACACAGAGGGAACAACGAAGATACAACGAGCAGATACTGACCACAGGAACAGCACTGACCCTCCGACTCGCACACACACAGAGAGGAACAACGAGCAGATACTGACCACAGGAACAGCACTGACCCTCCGACTCGCACACACACAGAGAGGAACAACGAGCAGATACTGACCACAGGAACAGCACTGACCCTCCGACTCGCACACACACAGAGAGGAACAACGAGCAGATACTGACCACAGGAACAGCACTGACCCTCCGACTCGCACACACACAGAGAGGAACAACGAGCAGATACTGACCACAGGAACAGCACTGACCCTCCGACTCGCACACACACAGAGAGGAACAACGAGCAGATACTGACCACAGGAACAGCACTGACCCTCCGACTCGCACACACACAGAGAGGAACAACGAGCAGATACTGACCACAGGAACAGCACTGACCCTCCGACTCGCACACACACAGAGAGGAACAACGAGCAGATACTGACCACAGGAACAGCACTGACCCTCCGACTCGCACACACACAGAGAGGAACAACGAGCAGATACTGACCACAGGAACAGCACTGACCCTCCGACTCGCACACACACAGAGAGGAACAACGAGCAGATACTGACCACAGGAACAGCACTGACCCTCCGACTCGCACACACACAGAGAGGAACAACGAGCAGATACTGACCACAGGAACAGCACTGACCCTCCGACCCTCCGACGCACACACACAGAGAGGAACAACGAGCAGATACCCACACAGAGAAGAACAACGAGCAGATACTGACCACAGGAACAGCACTGACCCTCCGACTCGCACACACACAGAGAGGAACAACGAGCAGATACTGACCACAGGAAGGAACAGCACTGACCCTCCGACTCGCACACACACAGAGAGGAACAACGAGCAGATACTGACCACAGGAACAGCACTGACCCTCCGACTCGCACACACACAGAGAGGAACAACGAGCAGATACTGACCACAGGAACAGCACTGACCCTCCGACTCGCACACACACAGAGAGGAACAACGAGCAGATACTGACCACAGGAACAGCACTGACCCTCCGACTCGCACACACACAGAGAGGAACAACGAGCAGATACTGACCACAGGAACAGCACTGACCACTCCTCCCCCTCTCACACACTCAGAGCAACAACGAGCAGATACTGACCACAGGAACAGCACTGACCCCCGACTCGCACACACACACAGGAGCACGGCTCTCAGGACCGGGGGAAGCTGCAGCGCGCCCTGCCCTCCCTGTCACACATCCAGGAGAAGCAGGAGGCCTGGAGAGACGACTTCCAGCTAAACAGCGCACTGCGCAGGAGATTCAGGGTGAGAGGAGGGGGAGAGGACACTGTGACGAGTGCGAGTGGACGTGCACGTGCGCTCACTTCATCTCTCTCTCTGTCAGGATGAGAAGAAGCTGATAAAGGAGGAGAGCGAGAGGGACGGGGCTCTGCTCAGTAAAGCCTGCCTGGCCATCCCGCTGGTGAAAGAGACTGAGGATGACAAGAGACTGGCCAGCCTGCTCACCCTGCATAGCGCAGACTGTGAGTCTTTGCAGCACTGACACCCCTGACACCCCCTGAAACACTGTGTCTGTGTGTCTCTGCAGCACTGACACCCCCTGAAACACCCTGAAACACTGTGTCTGTGTGTCTCTGCAGCACTGACACCCCCTGAAACACCCTGAAACACTGTGTCTGTGTGTCTCTCACTGTGTCTGTGTGTCTATCTCTCCCCCTCAGCGTACGAGGACAGGCAGCGGTTGAAGCGGAGAGAGATCTCGGCGCGCTCCTGGTTTCCTTCCCCCGTCGCAAACAGAGCCTCGGACACCCTGAAGAGACTGGGCCTGACCCTGGGCTCCACCTCGGCTCCCTCCCTGGCCTCCCCCAGCTCCTCCACAGCGCTGCCTCTCAGCAAGGGACTGGGGATCGTGCGCAGGAGATCAGCGGGGAGCGATCTCGCCGTCACACAGGAACCAAAGCCATCCCTGGGGATCGTGCGCAGGAGATCAGCAGGGAGCGATATCGCCGCTGCACAGGAACCAGAGGCATCTCTGGAGATCGGAGAGAGCGACACACCTCGGGGGATTGACATCACTGACGCACCGGGGGGTGGGGGGAACCCTTTTAACAGCGCACAGGCACAGACCCCCAGCACAGAGCCCCAGGCTGAGGCCTGTTTTGGGGGCGAGGCTGAGCCCTGCGCCCCCCTCTCCTCTCTGGTGGCAGATTACTTGGGCTCCAGTTCCGAGTCGGAGCCCTGAGAGAGGAGACTGTGGGGAGACTGAGGAGGGGGGGGGACAGGCTTAAAGAACATAGTGAACTGGACTGTCTGCATGCTGAATCAACTGAGCATCTGAGAGACTACAACAGCAGCAAAACAATGTGTTATTCCCGTCTGGGTTTGTAAATCAGAGGAATAAATCACTGAAAGTGGAGGGTGTGCTGTGCTGGCAGCGTGTGGCATCGTCTCAGTTATTTCATCTCACAGCTAGAGAAGCACAGAGGCGTGTTTGTTCAGCCGCATGTGAAGCAGTTACAAACCAAGTCAGTATAGAAAGGCTGCACAGTCGCTGGAAGGGTTTGCGATGGGATCACTTCTGATCAGCTGAAGGCACGGAATTGGGATGCTGGGGTATTGGCGCCCTCTGGTGGAATGAATTAGGTTGACAACATGAATGACTAAAATCTAATCTGCCTGTAACTTCATAATAGAAAGGTTAACAATGCTTAGGGTCTGATTCCCTCTAAACGAGAGAGAGTCTGTGTGTGTGTGTGTGTGTGTGTGTGAGAGAGTATCTGTGTGTGTGTGTGTGTGTGTGTGTGTGTGTGTGAGAGAGTATCTGTGTGTGTGTGTGTGTGTGTGTGTCAGTGTTTGTGTTTCATTTATTGAAGTCTTTGTGTTAATAAGTTTTCCTTAATAAGAGGGCAGCGCTGTGTTTGGAGATGTGGATTTCATTAGGAACCAGACCCTGATGTTTTCATTATTATTATTATTACAGACACATCATAATATGAGTTCCAGCTGAAATAAAATGTAACTACAAAAAAAAATGTGGGATTTGAACTGAAAACGGAATGAACCAGAGACGAGGGGTAACGCGCCCTAGCCACGGCGCCAGGAGCAGAGCCGAGTCCCGTCCCATTTCAATATCACTCGCCTGCAGACCCGGAGCCGAGCACACCCCTCCCAATCTCAATCATCACACTAGGGATGAAAACAAACCGCAACACGAGTTCAGGGTGGATCACTCTTCAAATTGAAAAGGGGTTCGGCTGTAATTCCAAACCCAGCGCATTGAAAGGAGTTGAGAAGCGGCGTTTTGAGGTATCGTCGTTTTTAGGCGATACCTCAAAATAGATCAAAAGGGGTAAGTTCACTTAACACGATATAGCTAATTGTAAAAGCGGGGCCCTTTTACCTCTGGAAAGGAAAATCCCAAACCATCCCCAAGCGGCGTGTTCCGTAACCACGCCCTCAGGTGTGTCGCAGAATGACCACGCCCCTTCGAGGTACACAGCCACGGGTGACCACGCCCCTTCCAGGTACACAGCCACGAGTGACCACGCCCCTTCCAGGTACACAGCCACTAGTGACCACGCCCCTTCCAGGTACACATGCACAGGTGGCCACGCCCCGCGCAGGTAGATCGGAAAGATGGCGGCCGGGGTAACACGCTGAGTTTGAGCTCCGTAACTTTCTCCTGTTTTTAATGTGTTTTTCTCGGGTGGGAGAGAGCATGCAAGCGGTAAGCTGTGATTCACTTTTACAAAGATTTGTTTAAACAAAACCCACCCTTTTGGGTTCGAGTATTAAACTCGCTTTAGTTTCCAAGCTGTTTGTCTTTCTTGTTGTTATTTCAGAAGCGCTCGTGTTGTTTGACGCGCTGCGATACATGTGAAAACAAACCTGCATTAAAACGCTTTCCAAAACCTCTCCAAACAGGGCCTGGTCTCCGCTCTTTCTTTTCAAAGGACAAACGCGGGTTGTGTTTGAAAGAAGAGGCGCTGTTCCTGGTGTCTGGTCTTTGAGATTGAATCGACGGCTTGGTAAGCCACACTTTATCTCTGTTTAAATTATGATGCTTTGTTTCTGTGCGATGTCGTTGGAAATGCCGGTCTAAGAGTCAGGGGCCGCTTTTTATTGGAAGTGGCATTAACTGCGCAAAACAAACCAGCAAACAGAAATATATACACCCCCCCCTCCTGTGTGCTGTAAGTGTTGTGATCGTGTCGTGTTTTGTTCAAAGGTAAAATCCCGGATTCCCTGTTTGTTCTGGTGTCCAGTCCTGGTGTGACACACACAGGAGGAGATGCAGTCTGGGTAAGTCACAGACTCTTCTATTCCATTCTAGTTGGGTGCTGTTTATGTGCAATAATAATATAACTGTTCTCTTTAGAAGAAACGCGCTGGACACGTTTCAAACGGGTGAATCAACAGCAGCATTGTTAAAGTCTTTATAACAGACTGTCCGTTCAGCGAGGATTCATTAGTGAAGTTACAAGCCCCTCTGCACAGAGGCTGTGTAAACTAGCGTTGCTGTGGATTCTGTGTGTGCGTCTTTCAGTGCAAGATGCGCCCTCATCACCGCTGCCCGTCCTTGTGCGCACCGACCCGGGATCCGTCTGCAAGCCCCTGTCACGGTAAGCGAGATTGTATTGTAATCTGCTCCCCGGCGTGCACTCGTGTGCCTGTGTTTTTTGCTCGCTTGTGCGTCACTTTGACAGCTGTGTGATGTTTTATTTTTGCTGCTGTTTCCAGGATAGACGCGTGCGGTTCTGCAGCGTCGCTCCCGCCTCTGGACTCTCGGATCAAGCAGATGGATTGACGGGCTGGTTTTGTTTTTTGGCGAGTTCTTGTTCATCTCACCGCCCCGTGTTGGATTGTGTGTTTCGCTTTTCTAATAAAGATTGCATTGCGTATTTGTAGTCTTCATTTCCAGTTGTCTGCAGCTCTTGTCTCTACCCTCCCCCTGCGAAGGGGGTGTGTGTTTTTTGGGGCAGGTGAATTGTGTCTCACACAGTCAGTCTCTGCCAAACCCTGTGATCGCTGTCTGCAGGTGTGGATCCTGCTTTTCATTGGACAATATTTTCCTTCTCCAAGAGATGACAAACGTTTGATCTGATCCAGCTATCCGCCTCCCCTTCCTATTATTCTAGTCCCTCGGTGAGGGTTAAGTCTTTTGGCGGGAAATCCTTGTCCAGTAAAAGCAGGGTCCACATCACAGGGTTTGTCGGGGGCTGTACAGCCAGTCCCACGAAGGAAGGAAGGAGGCAGCACGTACACAGAGCCAACGTTTATTAAAGCAGAATCCAGTTACAGTGAAGCAGCGATGATCAAAAACACAATGAATAGCAAACACAGACACTGCAGCGCAATACAAGGGGACACGATCACACAGCGGCGCTCCTGCTGAAACCACCCAAGAGACTTGCAGAGGCAGGAGTGCGATTCAATCTGCTGCGAGGCTCGGGGAAGCACCGTCTGAAACAAACAACAACACAGAGGCGAGGCTCAGACACGAGTCCTGCTGCACAGAGTCAGTGAAACAGCTTGAAACACAGCGATCACACACAGCAGCCGCTCGGCTCTGCAGCGCCTCACACCGAGACGGGGTCCGGACACTCAGCCCCGGGAAAGAGACGTCTTGGGAGCAGAAACCAGCCCAGCAAAGACTGCAGATTCAATCGCAGAGCAGCGGCGTGTTTAAAGAGATGATTATACAAACATACCCATTTTAAAACATCCCTTCACTGAACCAGACTCGTCATGACATCAGTGCTCCGCAATCCGACCGCCGAATCAGCATCGCGCAGCAGTGACACCAGCAAACACAGCACCTTAGAAAAACACAACAGAAAAATGACCAGACTGGACACCTATATAGATACCAGTGAATGATATAACTGTGACTGACGCTGCTTCAGTAAGAGGCACCAGTTTGAAACGTGCCCCGTGTGTTGCACACACACACACTCGGGTTAACGCTCACGCCACACACAGCCAATGTAATTATAATGCTAAATGAGAAGAGGTGCACTGGAAAAAACACAACCAAATAAACAGCAGCCCAGATAGGACACTACAAGTGACTCGGTCACACAGGAGCGGCCCAGGGGGTTGTGAACTCAGCACTCCCCTGGTGTGTGTGTGTGTCCTGTGTTGAAACTGTTTCAGGAGAAAGAATTGGATGCTGGTTTAGGATGGGAGAGGATAGACAGCAAGATGACGAGGTTCAGAATGAAGCTGTACTGTTAATAATAATGATGCTGTTGCTTTACCTAAGAAGATGTGCGTTTCTGCGTCTGTGTCCGCCACTATTCCTAAAGAAAACATATTATTATTGCACATAAACAGCACCCAACTAGAATGGAATAGAAGAGTCTGTGACTTACCCAGACTGCATCTCCTCCTGTGTGTGTCACACCAGGACTGGACACCAGAACAAACAGGGAATCCGGGATTTTACCTTTGAACAAAACACGACACGATCACAACACTTACAGCACACAGGAGGGGGGGGTGTATATATTTCTGTTTGCTGGTTTGTTTTGCGCAGTTAATGCCACTTCCAATAAAAAGCGGCCCCTGACTCTTAGACCGGCATTTCCAACGGCATCGCACAGAAACAAAGCATCATAATTTAAACAGAGATAAAGTGTGGCTTACCAAGCCGTCGATTCAATCTCAAAGACCAGACACCAGGAACAGCGCCTCTTCTTTCAAACACAACCCGCGTTTGTCCTCTGAAAAGAAAACGAGAACAGGGGAGAAAAAAGATTTTACCTAAGGAAGTTTGTTTCATTCCTGCACACAAATCTACACAGATAAACGCCATGACCTGTTCTAAAAAAACACCTCACAGGTTCTGTTTTCCGTGTTCGTGACCCCAATTTAGGAAAAGTCATCAAATAGTATAGAGAAAATAAAAGAAAAACAGTATTTAAGCTGATTGGAAAGCTTAAATGCTAAAGGAAGTCTGAAACGCAAAACTCGAATCGAAAAGCAATTTGAACTGGACTGTTTTTGTATTATTCTTATTTTTAATCTTAAAGCAAATCTTTGTAAATGTGAAAAGTGAATCACAGCTTACCGCCTGCATGCTCTCTCCGCGCCCTCTCCCACCCGAGAAAAACACATTAAAAACAGGAGAAAGTTACGGAGCTCAAACTCAGCGTGTTACCCCGGCCGCCATCTTTCCGATCTACCTGCGCGGGGCGTGGCCACCTGTGCATGTGTACCTGGAAGGGGCGTGGTCACCCGGGTATGTGTACCTGGAAGGGGCGTGGCCACCTGTGCATGTGTACCTGGAAGGGGCGTGGTCACCCGGGTATGTGTACCTGGAAGGGGCGTGGTCACTCTGCGGCACACCTGAGGGCGTGGTTACGGAACACGCCGCTTGGGAATGGTTTGGAATTTTCCTTTCCAGAGGTAAAAGGGCCCCGCTTTTACAATTAGCTATGTCGTGTTAAGTGAACTTACCCCTTTTGATCTGTTTTGAGGTATCGCCTTAAAAACGACGATACCTCAAAACGCCGACGCGGTAGAGAACAAAGCCCGAGAAACTCACGCCTGTCTCCCGCAGGTATTGGAACAGAAAGCTGGACGCGAACCCGCGGCGGAGAGGTGAGGCTGAGCGGACCGCAGCTCCACACAGGCAAAGCACGGGAAGCTGTGCTCAGCCCGCTAAGCCAACCGCGCCGGCAAGCGCCACAGCCGCTTCCAACCCCTTTCAATGCGCTGGGTTTGGAATTACAGCCGAACCCCTTTTCAATTTGAAGAGTGATCCACCCTGAACCTTGCGGTTTGTTTTTGGAACAGCTCCCTGTAATAATAGAAGGCGAGTAAGTGGAAATGCACCGGCCCTCCGGAGCAGTACAGCGGGGGTGGCGCAGCTGTCTTTCTGAAATATTGCCAAAAGTTTCGCATCACCTAGAATTTTAGGTTTGAGACATAATAAAAGAAAAACATACGTGAGCATAATCTAGATCTTTTATTTAACATCTACCAGAAGCCATAATAGCAGTACAGTAGTATTTCATGTTAGATTTTGAAACGTCACATTTGTTGTGTCTAAACTACAACGCGGTCTGCAGTTCAGTATGTAGATTACACAGCAGCAAGTCTATGAAGCAACAGGAGTTCATTCTACACGGTGCTGCACATCTGTTGTGTGTGTGTTTGTGTGTGGGTGTGAGGTTGCATGTGTTCTATCTTGTAAAGCGCTTTGTGATGGTGGTCCACTATGAAAGGCACTATATAGAATATTGATATTGAAATCAGTACAGGAAAAGACAGAAGAAGGAATCCAGAGCTCCTTTATTTTATTTCAATCAGCAGCACGAAGCTCATTCAGGTGACAGTTAAAGGATGAGCTGGGAGACTCACAGAGGCAGCCTGCACTGTGCCAGCCTCGCTTGCTCGCTCTCTCTTTGTGTGACGCTGGCACGCTGTACCCCCAAGGGTGTCTGCCAAGCCTGGGGTTCAGTCAACAGAAAACCCAACTCCTCTGCTGTGAGGGAGGGAGCGAGGGAGGGGAGAGGTGAGGGAGGAGGGTCTCAATCCTTGCTCTGGGCTGTGAGGGAGCGAGGGAGAGGGGAGAGGTGAGGGAGGAGGGTCTCAATCCTTGCTCTGGGCTGTGAGGGAGCGAGGGAGAGGGGAGAGGTGAGGGAGGAGGGTCTCAATCCTTGCTCTGGGCTGTGAGGGAGCGAGGGAGAGGGGAGAGGTGAGGGAGGAGGGTCTCAGTCCTTGCTCTGGGCTGTGAGGGAGCGAGGGAGAGGGGAGAGGTGAGGGAGGAGGGTCTCAGTCCTTGCTCTGGGCTGTGAGGGAGCGAGGGAGAGGGGAGAGGTGAGGGAGGAGGGTCTCAGTCCTTGCTCTGGGCTGTGAGGGAGAGGGGAGGGGAGGTGAGGGAGGAGGGTCTCAGTCCTTGCTCTGGGCTGTGAGGGAGCGAGGGAGAGGGGAGAGGTGAGGGAGGAGGGTCTCAGTCCTTGCTCTGGGCTGTGAGGGAGCGAGGGAGAGGGGAGAGGTGAGGGAGGAGGGTCTCAGTCCTTGCTCTGGGCTGTGAGGGAGCGAGGGAGAGGGGAGAGGTGAGGGAGGAGGGTCTCAATCCTTCTTCTTCTGTGCTGTGAGGGAGCGAGGGAGAGGGGAGAGGTGAGGGAGGAGGGTCTCAGTCCTTGCTCTGGGCTGTGAGGGAGCGAGGGAGAGGGGAGAGGTGAGGGAGGAGGGTCTCAGTCCTTGCTCTGGGCTGTGAGGGAGCGAGGGAGAGGGGAGAGGTGAGGGAGGAGGGTCTCAGTCCTTGCTCTGGGCTGTGAGGGAGCGAGGGAGAGGGGAGAGGTGAGGGAGGAGGGTCTCAGTCCTTGCTCTGGGCTGTGAGGGAGCGAGGGAGAGGGGAGAGGTGAGGGAGGAGGGTCTCAATCCTTCTTCTTCTGTGCTGTGAGCGCATCGGCATGTCGTGCAAATGTTTCAGCGACCAGCAGGGGGAACACCAGAGCAGCATCTGCATAGACCTGCAACACAGAGAGAGCTTTACAATGCTTCCCTGTGCTTTACCAGACCTCTCTGTGCTTTACAATGATTCCCTGTGCTTTACCAGAGAGAGGAGATACCCAGCGTTGGAAAGAAGAGAAGAACGAGGACACGACACTCGCGTAGCCGTACCTCCCCACACAAGCACGTTACAATAGTCGCTTGGTATGTCCCCCTTTGTGGTCTCGTGTAGACGTCTCTGGACGCTGTGTCTCTCCTATCGGTACAGGGCTTCGAGGTGAGAGGGGAGAGGTCTCTGTGCTTTACAATGCTTCCCTATGCTTTACCAGACCTCTCTGTGCTTTACAATGCTTCCCTATGCTTTACCAGACCTCTCTGTGCTTTACAATGCTTCCCTGTGCTTTACCAGACCTCTCTGTGCTTTACAATGCTTCCCTGTGCTTTACCAGACCTCTCTGTGCTTTACAATGCTTCCCTGTGCTTTACCAGACCTCTCTGTGCTTTGCAATGCTTCCCTGTGCTTTACCAGACCTCTCTGTGCTTTGCAATGCTTCCCTATGCTTTACCAGACCTCTCTGTGCTTTACAATGCTTCCCTGTGCTTTACCAGACCTCTCTGTGCTTTACAATGCTTCCCTATGCTTGTGCTGTGCTTTATCACACTGCTATGGGAGTCTCTTATCAGGGCAGTCTGGTGTGCATCGTGTACCTTGACAGGCGTGGCGTCGGCACGGATCTTACCCCAGGACACGGCTTCGTCCGGCCGCGCTCCCGAGTCAGAGCCGTCGAACTCCTGCCCCGTGTTCACAAAGACCGCAAAGTCAGCACCATTCCGCTGGGAGACACGAGAGAGAGAGAGGGTCACAAACACAGCACTGAAAACACAACTACTGCATTATCATTAGTGTGCAGCGCACAGCCCCAGTGCTGTCTGTATTACCATGAGGTTAGTGTGCAGCGCACAGCCCCACACTGCACAGCCCCAGTGCTGTCTGTATTACCATGAGGTTAGTGTGCAGCGCACAGCCCCACACTGCACAGCCCCAGTGCTGTCTGTATTACCATGAGGTTAGTGTGCAGCGCACAGCCCCACACTGCACAGCCCCAGTGCTGTCTGTATTACCATGAGGTTAGTGTGCAGCGCACAGCCCCACACTGCACAGCCCCA
>NC_054571.1:74233-97368 GCF_017654505.1 Polyodon spathula | reverse complement strand
CAGTGAGGATTGCTCTGTGGCGGTGTGTCAGTGAGGATTGCTCTGTGGCGGTGTGTCAGTGAGGATTGCTCTGTGGCGGTGTGTCAGTGAGGATTGCTCTGTGGCGGTGTGTCAGTGAGGATTGCTCTGTGGCGGTGTGTCAGTGTGGAGTGAGGATTGCTCTGTGGCGGTGTGTCAGTGAGGATTGCTCTGTGGCGGTGTGTCAGTGTGGATTGCTCTGTGGCGGTGTGTCAGTGTTGCTCTGTGGCGGTGTGTCAGTGAGGATTGCTCTGTGGCGGTGTGTCAGTGAGGATTGCTCTGTGGCGGTGTGTCAGTGAGGATTGCTCTGTGGCGGTGTGTCAGTGTGGATTGCTCTGTGGCGGTGTGTCAGTGAGGATTGCTCTGTGGCGGTGTGTCAGTGAGGATTGCTCTGTGGCGGTGTGTCAGTGTGGATTGCTCTGTGGCGGTGTGTCAGTGAGGATTGCTCTGTGGCGGTGTGTCAGTGTGGATTGCTCTGTGGCGGTGTGTCAGTGAGGATTGCTCTGTGGCGGTGTGTCAGTGAGGATTGCTCTGTGGCTGTCAGGCGGTGTGTCAGTGAGGATTGCTCTGTGGCGGTGTGTCAGTGAGGATTGCTCTGTGGCGGTGTGTCAGTGAGGATTGCTCTGTGGCGGTGTGTCAGTGTGGATTGCTCTGTGGCGGTGTGTCAGTGTGGATTGCTCTGTGGCGGTGTGTCAGTGAGGATTGCTCTGTGGCGGTGTGTCAGTGTGGATTGCTCTGTGGCGGTGTGTCAGTGAGGATTGCTCTGTGGCGGTGTGTCAGTGTGGATTGCTCTGTGGCGGTGTGTCAGTGAGGATTGCTCTGTGGCGGTGTGTCAGTGTGGATTGCTCTGTGGCGGTGTGTCAGTGTGGATTGCTCTGTGGCGGTGTGTCAGTGAGGATTGCTCTGTGGCGGTGTGTCAGTGTGGATTGCTCTGTGGCGGTGTGTCAGTGAGGATTGCTCTGTGGCGGTGTGTCAGTGAGGATTGCTCTGTGGGTGTGTCGGTGCTCTGTCAGTGAGGATTGCTCTGTGGCGGTGTGTCAGTGTGGATTGCTCTGTGGCGGTGTGTCAGTGTGGATTGCTCTGTGGCGGTGTGTCAGTGTGGATTGCTCTGTGGCGGTGTGTCAGTGTGGATTGCTCTGTGGCGGTGTGTCAGTGTGGATTGCTCTGTGGCGGTGTGTCAGTGAGGATTGCTCTGTGGCGGTGTGTCAGTGTGGATTGCTCTGTGGCGGTGTGTCAGTGTGGATTGCTCTGTGGCGGTGTGTCAGTGTGGATTGCTCTGTGGCGGTGTGTCAGTGTGGATTGCTCTGTGGCGGTGTGTCAGTGTGGATTGCTCTGTGGCGGTGTGTCAGTGTGGATTGCTCTGTGGCGGTGTGTCAGTGTGGATTGCTCTGTGGCGGTGTGTCAGTGAGGATTGCTCTGTGGCGGTGTGTCAGTGAGGATTGCTCTGTTGCGCGGTGTGTGTGTCAGTGTGGATTGCTCTGTGGCGGTGTGTCAGTGTGGATTGCTCTGTGGCGGTGTGTCAGTGAGGATTGCTCTGTGGCGGTGTGTCAGTGTGGATTGCTCTGTGGCGGTGTGTCAGTGTGGATTGCTCTGTGGCGGTGTGTCAGTGAGGATTGCTCTGTGGCGGTGTGTCAGTGTGGATTGCTCTGTGGCGGTGTGTCAGTGAGGATTGCTCTGTGGCGGTGTGTCAGTGTGGATTGCTCTGTGGCGGTGTGTCAGTGTGGATTGCTCTGTGGCGGTGTGTCAGTGTGGATTGCTCTGTGGCGGTGTGTCAGTGTGGATTGCTCTGTGGCGGTGTGTCAGTGTGGATTGCTCTGTGGCGGTGTGTCAGTGTGGATTGCTCTGTGGCGGTGTGTCAGTGAGGATTGCTCTGTGGCGGTGTGTCAGTGAGGATTGCTCTGTGGCGGTGTGTCAGTGTGGATTGCTCTGTGGCGGTGTGTCAGTGAGGATTGCTCTGTGGCGGTGTGTCAGTGAGGATTGCTCTGTGGCGGTGTGTCAGTGTGGATTG
The DNA here is from genome assembly GCF_017654505.1 of Polyodon spathula. Lineage (NCBI taxonomy): Eukaryota > Metazoa > Chordata > Actinopteri > Acipenseriformes > Polyodontidae > Polyodon > Polyodon spathula. The sequence continues at coordinate 95,342 of NC_054571.1, read as the reverse complement.
CTCTGTGGCGGTGTGTCAGTGAGGATTGCTCTGTGGCGGTGTGTCAGTGTGGATTGCTCTGTGGCGGTGTGTCAGTGTGGATTGCTCTGTGGCGGTGTGTCAGTGAGGATTGCTCTGTGGCGGTGTGTCAGTGTGGATTGCTCTGTGGCGGTGTGTCAGTGTGGATTGCTCTGTGGCGGTGTGTCAGTGTGGATTGCTCTGTGGCGGTGTGTCAGTGTGGATTGCTCTGTGGCGGTGTGTCAGTGTGGATTGCTCTGTGGCGGTGTGTCAGTGAGGATTGCTCTGTGGCGGTGTGTCAGTGTGGATTGCTCTGTGGCGGTGTGTCAGTGAGGATTGCTCTGTGGCGGTGTGTCAGTGAGGATTGCTCTGTGGCGGTGTGTCAGTGAGGATTGCTCTGTGGCGGTGTGTCAGTGAGGATTGCTCTGTGGCGGTGTGTCAGTGAGGATTGCTCTGTGGCGGTGTGTCAGTGAGGATTGCTCTGTGGCGGTGTGTCAGTGAGGATTGCTCTGTGATTGTGTGTCCTGGGGATTGCTCTGTGGCGATCCAGCCAGTCAGTGCTGTGTGGGGAGTGGGTGGGGCTCGTGATTGACTCCCTGGGGGTGTGGTTACAGATCCAGCCAGTTAAACTGCTGTTGCTCTAGTGTTTTTAGGGGGTTGGGGCTCACAGAGTTGAAGTGCAGTGATTGACATAATAATAAAAATACAAACTCTGAACTTAATTTAGATTTAGGCCCGGGGGTGTGGTTACAGATCCAGCCAGTCACTGCGGGGAGGGGGTGGGGCTCGTGATTGACTCCCTGGGGGTGTGGTTACAGATCCAGCCAGTCACTGTTGGGTGGGGAGGGGGCGGGGCTCGTGATTGACTCCCTGGGGGTGTGGTTACAGATCCAGCCAGTCACTGCTGTGTGGGGAGGGGGTGGGGCTCGTGATTGACTCCCTGGGGGTGTGGTTACAGATCCAGCCAGTCACTGCTGTGTGGGGAGGGGGCGGGGCTCGTGATTGACTCCCCGGGGGTGTGGTTACAACAGGATGCAGGTTTTCTTGTCTTTGAAGGGGTTTGCTGAAGCAGGCACTCCGCTGAGAAGGGGGTCCTGCCTGCAGTTCTCCTGACAGTACAGCATCAGCTCTGTGGCCGCTTTGGAGATCTGAGCAGAAACAAAAACAAAACCCATAAGACCAATAATATCCCCGCAGAAGCAGGGCGGTGTGTCCTCGCCTCCCCTAGGGGGCGCTCTGGTACCTTGATCCTCTCTGTCGCTGCCTCCAGTCTCAGCTGCTCCACGGCTCTCTGTGCCTGCGTCACCGCGCCGCTGCTGCACACCGTCCCTGACATCGCTTCCTGTTGGACAGGAGGGGCCACTTCCTGTTGGGGTTTCAATGTGTGGTGTTAGTGCATGCGCACACACACACAGAGACACACAAACACACACACCCTGGCACTGTGACACACACACAGACACAGACAAACAGACACACCCTGGCACTGTGACACACACACACAGACAAACAGACACACCCTGGCACTGTGACACACACACAGACAAACAGGCACTGTGACACACTGACACGGACAAACATACACACACAGGCACTGTGACACACTGACACACCCTGGCACTGTGACACACACACACACAGATAAACAGACACACCCTGGCACTGTGACACAAACACACACACAGACACACACACAGACAAACAGACACACCCTGGCACTGTGACACACACTGACACACACACACACACACACACACACACACAGACAAACAGACACACCCTGGCACTGTGACACACACACAGACACACACTGACACGGACAAACATACACACACAGGCACTGTGACACACTGAGTCCGTGACACTGTGTGCTGTGACACAGTGACACTGTGTGATGTGTGTGTGTACACTGTCTGTGTGGGGACACACTGTGTTGTGTGTGTGTGTGTGTGTGGTTGTCTGTTTGTCTGTGTGGGACCGTGACACTGTGTGTGACACTGGTGTGTGGGACCGTGACACTGTGACACACTGTTGTGGCACTGTGGGACCACTGACACATGTGTGCACTGTTTGACAAAGTGACACTGGACAAACATACACTGTGGACACTGTGTGTGTGGGTGGACCCTGTGACCTGTGACACACACACACACACACACACACACACACACACACCCTGGCACTGTGACACACACACACACACAGACAAACAGGCACTGTGACACACTGACACGGACAAACATACACACATAGGCACTGTGACACACTGACACACACACCCTGGCACTGTGACACACTGACAAACACACAGACACACCCTGGCACTGTGACACACTGACACACACACACACACACACACACACACACACACACACACACACCCTGGCACTGTGACACACTGACAAACACACACACACAGACACACCCTGGCACTGTGACACACTGACAAACACACACACACACACACACCCTGGCACTGTGACACACTGACACACACACACACACACACGTTGGCACTGTGACACACTGACACACACACACACTCACGTTGGCACTGTGACACACTGACACACACACACACACACGTTGGCACTGTGACACACTGACACACACAAACAGACACACAATTTTTATAATCTTTCATTACAGGTGAACCCGTTTTATATCACATCGTTTAATAACCCGCTGCACACGTTCCGAGAGAAATGAGCTCTCTTAACATCACCTCAAACCCGCTTACTGACAGCCTGGGAAACCCTGCGTGCAAAACAAAACACCCACCTCGAAACACCCTTTATACCGCGGCTTGATCGCGGGTGTGGGTGCCTCTCCTCTCTCTGTGGAGCGAGTTTAAGAAGCGCAGCCACATGCACATGCCACATGTAAATACAGTATAATCGTAAATCTCCAAAAACTACTCACTTCTAAGTCTTTTGTAGTCATTTTGTATTACTTTAGTATAAATACATGTTAATTTGGATTCATATGTTGTTTTTTTCTGACTTTATGTGAACGAAAAGACACCCATTTGCCCGTTTTCCCATTGGAAATAGTGATAATTTGAAATATCACTGTCCTGGTCACAAAAGCAAAGTTTGTGGGGAATAATAGTCATTTTCTATACTTTTGAGGCATAAGCAATTAGGAAATATCACTTACTACCCAGGAACAAAAAAAGTGTAAGCAATACTATTATTAATTACAGCACAGTGTGCTCTCAGTTAATGATTTAAAAAACTCTGTGCATTTTCTTAATGTAAACGATACTAGACCACAGTATTAAACACGGCTCTCTAATTCATACTGTGCTGTGAGAGGCGAAACCCGCTTTATATCATGACACGCGTGATACAAAGCGGGGTAACCACCCCTTATTATTATTATTATTATTATTACTAATAGCAGTGTTGCAAACTCGGTTGGCTATCGCAAGTGTATAAACTTTAAACGTTTATAAACTTACCTTCGGTCGGCAGATAAAAAAACAAACAAAAACCCTTTTAGTTTAATTCTGGAAGCAGCGTTTATTCTCGTTTTATTTTATTTGTTGTTGTTTTAACGGTTTGAAAAACCCAACTCTGTTTCATTTGAAATGTTGCAGCTGTCCGTGTTATTGTATTATTATTATTATTATTATCTGTTTTTAAAGCCGTGTTCTAGTTCATGTAGATCAGATTCTCTCTTTGCTGCAGGTTTTCTTCCGAGGCCGGTTGGAGGAAGGCAGGACGGTATTTAGAGATGATAAAGACAGACTCGTTCACCTTTTTCTCGGTTTTTCTTTCCCCCGGTTTATTTCTTCCTCTCCCAGGCTGTGCTCCTCGTCGGACTGGCGTCTCCAGACCGGGGGCCGCTTTTTATCTGATCCCTGCAGCGCTTCAAACGAGTGAAGCCCGACTTCAAAGCGGCTTCAAGCAGCGAGAGAGAAACACCGGGACCGGGAGCGGCTTGCGGGCTCCCTTTACCTGAAGAGCAGACAGGATCAAAGACAGCGCTGCGCTGTTTGAAGCTATTATCAATATTATTATTATCACTATTATCAATAAGCGGTCCCTTTCTTTTCATTCGTGTTTATTTGTGCGCAATGCGCATTGAAAGGGGTTGGAAGCGGCTGTGGCGCTTGCCGGCGCGGTTGGCTTAGCGGGCTGAGCACAGCTTCCCGTGCTTTGCCTGTGTGGAGCTGCGGTCCGCTCAGCCTCACCTCTCCGCCGCGGGTTCGCGTCCAGCTTTCTGTTCCAATACCTGCGGGAGACAGGCGTGAGTTTCTCGGGCTTTGTTCTCTACCGCGTCGGCGTTTTGAGGTATCGTCGTTTTTAAGGCGATACCTCAAAACAGATCAAAAGGGGTAAGTTCACTTAACACGACATAGCTAATTGTAAAAGCGGGGCCCTTTTACCTCTGGAAAGGAAAATCCCAAACCATTCCCAAGCGGCGTGTTCCGTAACCACGCCCTCAGGTGTGTCGCAGAGTGACCACGCCCTTTTCAGGTACACATACACGGGTGGCCACGCCCCTTCCAGGTACACATACCACGCCCCTTCCAGGTGACCACGCCCCTTCCAGGTACACATCCACAGGTGGCCACGCCCCTTCCAGATACACATACACGGGTGACCACGCCCCTTCCAGGTACACATGCACACGCCCCTTCCAGGTACACGCCCCTTCCAGGTACACATGCACAGGTGGCCACGCCCCGCGCAGGTAGATCGGAAAGATGGCGGCCGGGGTAACACGCTGAGTTTGAGCTCCGTAACTTTCTCGTGTTTTTAATGTGTTTTTCTCGGGTGGGAGAGAGCATGCAGGCGGTAAGCTGTGATTCACTTTTCACATTTACAAAGATTTGCTTTAAGATTAAAAATAAGAATAATACAAAAACAGTCCAGTTCAAATTGCTTTTCGATTCGAGTTTTGCGTTTCAGACTTCCTTTAGCATTTAAGCTTTCCAATCAGCTTAAATACTGTTTTTCTTTTATTTTCTCTATACTATTTGATGACTTTTCCTAAATTGGGGTCACGAACACGGAAAACAGAACCTGTGAGGTGTTTTTTTTAGAACAGGTCATGGCGTTTATCTGTGTAGATTTGTGTGCAGGAATGAAACAAACTTCGTTAGGTAAAATCTTTTTTCTCTCCTGTTCTCGTTTTCTTTTCAGAGGACAAACGCGGGTTGTGTTTGAAAGAAGAGGCGCTGTTCCTGGTGTCTGGTCTTTGAGATTGAATCGACGGCTTGGTAAGCCACACTTTATCTCTGTTTAAATTATGATGCTTTGTTTCTGTGCGATGCCGTTGGAAATGCCGGTCTAAGAGTCAGGGGCCGCTTTTTATTGGAAGTGGCATTAACTGCGCAAAACAAACCAGCAAACAGAAATATATACACCCCCCCCTCCTGTGTGCTGTAAGTGTTGTGATCGTGTCGTGTTTTGTTCAAAGGTAAAATCCCGGATTCCCTGTTTGTTCTGCCAGTCCTGGTGTGACACACACAGGAGGAGATGCAGTCTGGGTAAGTCACAGACTCTTCTATTCCATTCTAGTTGGGTGCTGTTTATGTGCAATAATAATATGTTTTCTTTAGGAATAGTGGCGGACACAGACGCAGAAACGCACATCTTATTAACAGTACAGCTTCATTCTGAACCTCGTCATCTTGCTGTGTATCTCACAGTCTATCCTCTCCCATCCTAAACCAGCATCCAATTCTTTCTCCTGAAACAGTTTCAACACAGGACAGCACACACACACCAGGGGAGTGCTGAGTTCACAACCCCCTGGGCCGCTCCTGTGTGACCGAGTCACTTGTAGTGTCCTATCTGGGCTGCTGTTTATTTGGTTGTGTTTTTTTCCAGTGCACCTCTTCTCATTTAGCATTATAATTACATTGGCTGTGTATAATCATCTCTTTAAACACGCCGCTGCTCTGCGATTGAATCTGCAGTCTTTGCTGGGCTGGTTTCTGCTCCCAAGACGTCTCTTTCCCGGGGCTGAGTGTCCGGACCCCGTCTCGGTGTGAGGCGCTGCAGAGCCGAGCGGCTGCTGTGTTTCAAGCTGTTTCACTGACTCTGTGCAGCAGGACTCGTGTCTGAGCCTCGCCTCTGTGTTGTTGTTTGTTTCAGACGGTGCTTCCCCGAGCCTCGCAGCAGATTGAATCGCTCAGCTGCCTCTGCAAGTCTCTTGGGTGGTTTCAGCAGGAGCGCCGCTGTGTGATCGTGTCCCCTTGTATTGCGCTGCAGTGTCTGTGTTTGCTATTCATTGTGTTTTTGATCATCGCTGCTTCACTGTAACTGGATTCTGCTTTAATAAAAGTTGGCTCTGTGTACGTGCTGCCTCCTTCCTTCCTTCGTGGGACTGGCTGTACAGCCCCCGACAAACCCTGTGATGTGGACCCTGCTTTTACTGGACAAGGATTTCCCGCCAAAAGACTTAACCCTCACAGAGGGACTAGAATAATAGGAAGGGGAGGCAGATAGCTGGATCAGATCAAACGTTTGTCATCTCTTGGAGAAGGAAAATGTTGTCCAGTGAAAAGCAGGATCCACACCTGCAGTGCCCAGCGATCACAGGGTTTGGCAATTCACCTGCCCCAAAAAAACACACACCCCCTTCGCAGGGGGAGGGTAGAGACAAGAGCTGCAGACAACTGGAAATGAAGACTACAAATACGCAATGCAATCTTTATTAGAAAAGCGAAACACACAATCCTCCACGGGGCGGTGAGACGAACAAGAACTCGCCAAAAAACAAAACCAGCCCGTCAATCCATCTGCTTGATCCGAGAGTCCAGAGGCGGGAGCGACGCTGCAGAACCGCACGAGTCTATCCTGGAAACAGCAGCAAAAATAAAACATCACACAGCTGTCAAAGTGACGCACAAGCGAGCAAAAAACACAGGCACACGAGTGCACGCCGGGGAGCAGATTACAATACAATCTCGCTTACCGTGACAGGGGCTTGCAGACGGATCCCGGGTCGGTGCGCACAAGGACGGGCAGCGGTGATGAGGGCGCATCTTGCACTGAAAGACGCACACACAGAATCCACAGCAACGCTAGTTTACACAGCCTCTGTGCAGAGGGGCTTGTAACTTCACTAATGAATCCTCGCTGAACGGACAGTCTGTTATAAAGACTTTAACAATGCTGCTGTTGATTCACCCGTTTGAAACGTGTCCAGCGCGTTTCTTCTAAAGAGAACAGTTATATTATTATTGCACATAAACAGCACCCAACTAGAATGGAATAGAAGAGTCTGTGACTTACCCAGACTGCATCTCCTCCTGTGTGTGTCACACCAGGACTGGACACCAGAACAAACAGGGAATCCGGGATTTTACCTTTGAACAAAACACGACACGATCACAACACTTACAGCACACAGGAGGGGGGGGTGTATATATTTCTGTTTGCTGGTTTGTTTTGCGCAGTTAATGCCACTTCCAATAAAAAGCGGCCCCTGACTCTTAGACCGGCATTTCCAACGGCATCGCACAGAAACAAAGCATCATAATTTAAACAGAGATAAAGTGTGGCTTACCAAGCCGTCGATTCAATCTCAAAGACCAGACACCAGGAACAGCGCGGAGACCAGGCCCTGTTTGGAGAGGTTTTGGAAAGCGTTTTAATGCAGGTTTGTTTTCACATGTACCCAAAAGGGTGGGTTTTGTTTAAACAAATCTTTGTAAATGTGAAAAGTGAATCACAGCTTACCGCCTGCATGCTCTCTCCGCGCCCTCTCCCACCCGAGAAAAACACATTAAAAACACGAGAAAGTTACGGAGCTCAAACTCAGCGTGTTACCCCGGCCGCCATCTTTCCGATCTACCTGCGCGGGGCGTGGCCACCTGTGCATGTGTACCTGGAAGGGGCGTGGTCACTCGGGTATGTGTACCTGGAAGGGGCGTGGCCACCTGTGTATGTGTACCTGGAAGGGGCGTGGTCACCCGTGTATGTGTACCTGGAAGGGGCGTGGTCACCCGTGGCTGTGTACCTGGAAGGGGCGTGGTCATTCTGCGACACACCTGAGGGCGTGGTTACGGAACACGCCGCTTGGGGATGGTATCGCCTAAAAACGACAATACCTCAAAACGCCGCTTCTCAACTCCTTTCAATGCGCTGGGTTTGGAATTACAGCCGAACCCCTTTTCAATTTGAAGAGTGATCCACCCTGAACTCGTGTTGCGGTTTGTTTTCATCCCTAGTGTGATGATTGAGATTGGGAGGGGTGTGCTCGGCTCCGGGTCTGCAGGCGAGTGATATTGAAATGGGACGGGACTCGGCTCTGCTCTGGCGCCGTGGCTAGGGCGCGTTACCCCTCGTCTCTGGTTCATTCCGTTTTCAGTTCAAATCCCACATTTTTTTTTGTAGTTACATTTTATTTCAGCTGGAACTCATATTATGATGTGTCTGTAATAATAATAATAATGAAAACATCAGGGTCTGGTTCCTAATGAAATCCACATCTCCAAACACAGCACTGCCCTCTTATTAAGGAAAACTTATTAACACAAAGACTTCAATAAATAAAACACAAACACTGACACATACACACACACAGATACTCTCTCTCTCTCACACACACACACACACACACACACACACACACACACACACACACACACACACACACACACACACACACACACTCTCTCTCTGACACACACACAGACTCTCTCTCTCTGACACACACACAAGCTCTCTCTCGTTTAGAGGGAATCAGACCCTAAGCATTGTTAACCTTTCTATTATGAAGTTACAGGCAGATTAGATTTTAGTCATTCATGTTGTCAACCTAATTCATTCCACCAGAGGGCGCCAATACCCCGGCATCCCAATTCCGTGCCTTCAGCTGATCAGAAGTGATCGCACCTCGCAGATTTAAAGTGAAGGCAAATTCTCAGAGAAATACAATCGGAAAAGCACCCTGGTATGATCCACGTTGAACCCAGGCACAGCGCTCCCCCGTGCCTCAGCTACAAGCACCCAGGAAGCAGCAGGAAAACACAGTGTGCCCCTGCGGAGCAGGCCGGCTTCCCCACTGAAACGAAACAACAAATAAAGCACACGCACACACACACACACCACATAGACACACACACACACGCTTGTTTTCCGTGTGTTTATTTATTTATTATGAAGCCCAGACTGCACGTTACCAGAACACAGCACACACAGCCGGTCGGGGCGAAAAGAAATAGAGGAAAAAAAACACATTTATTTCAATCACTGCACAGCTCTGTCTGTCTGTCTCTCTCTCTCTTAGGTCACTCCATCTTCTCTCCTCCTTCCTCCTCCTCCTCTCCCTCTTTCTTCTGCTCGTGAGAGTAGTGGCACTCCTCCCCTAGCACGCAGGTCCCCTGAGACACACAGGGAGAGGAGACGCTGGAACAGTGCTGAAGCGCCTCACTGACTGGACTGGGCGGGGTGCAGAGTGCGTGTCTGTGTGTGTCAGCGCTGTGCTGTGCTGTGTGTGGGTCTGTGTTGTGCTGTGTGTCAGTGCTGTGCTGTGCTGTGTGTGGGTCTGTGTTGTGCTGTGTGTCAGCGCTGTGCTGTGCTGTGTGTGGGTCTGTGTTGTGCTGTGTGTCAGTGCTGTGCTGTGTGTGGGTCTGTGTTGTGCTGTGTGTCAGCGCTGTGCTGTGCTGTGCTGTGCTGTGTGTGCTGTGCTGTGTGTGTGTCTGTGTGTGCTGTGCTGTGCTGTGCTGTGCTGTGTGTGGGTCTGTGTTGTGCTGTGTGTCAGCGCTGTGCTGTGCTGTGTGTGGGAGTGTGTGTTGTGCTGTGTGTCAGTGCTGTGCTGTGCTGTGTGTGGGTCTGTGTTGTGCTGTGTGTCAGCGCTGTGCTGTGCTGTGTGTGGGTCTGTGTGTGCTGTGTGTGGGTCTGTGTTGTGCTGTGTGTCAGCGCTGTGCTGTGCTGTGTGTGGGTCTGTGTTGTGCTGTGTGTCAGTGCTGTGCTGTGCTGTGTGTGGGAGTGTCTGTGTTGTGCTGTGTGTCAGTGCTGTGCTGTGTCTGTGTGCTGTGCTGTGTGTCTGTGCTGTGCTGTGTGTCTGTGCTGTGCTGAGCTGAGCTGTACTATGCTCTCCTCACCTGTCTCAGTTTCTTGCAGGGGAAGCTCTTGAGTCGTTTGGTCTCTTCGCTGCGATTCTTCCTCTTGTTCTGAAGCTGCTTCCTTCGTTCTTCCAGAGCCACAGAGATCCCGCCCCTGACAGAAAGACAGACAGACAGACAGAGCATTACAGCACAGCACAGCTACACAGCTCTCCCTCCCTCTCCCTCTCCCTCTTTCTCACCCTGCTTTCGCCCGGGCCTTGGGTCCCCAGTTGGCTTCGGGATTCTCCTGGAATCGTTTCAGATGCTGCTTCCGGGATTTGGGATTGGCATCTTCCCGGATATCGAAGCAGGCCTGCAGACTGGACACAGGGAGCATCCTTTAGTGCAGCCTCCTGACTCTGATTGGCTAGATCGGCACGCTGCAGCCATCCCATTGGCTAACTGAACTAAAACAGATTAGACTGGCTGTGTGAACGCACAACACACTGCTGAAAACAAGCTGGGTGAGGGGTGAGTGGGTGAGGTGGTCAGGGGGTGTGCGGTGAGGGGGTGAGGAGGTGTGCAGTGAGTGGTGAGTGGGTATGAGGCTCGGTGCTCAGGGTCAGGGGGGCTCACATGGGCTCAGTAGACAGGATGCGGAAGGCTGGGCTCGTCTCAGAGAGCTTCTCTCTCTTTACTGGGTTCTTCTTCTCCTGAAACACAAACAAACAAACACTGAGATACAACAACAACACTGACACGCGCACGCACACACACACACACACACTGAGGCACAACGAGAACACCCCCCCCCCCCGACATACCCAGCATCTCATGATGTCCCAGACTGCACTGGGAGGGGCATCTGTCTTCAGGGCGTTCTTACAGGCGTGAGAGAGAGAGACCCTGAAGCCAGCGTGCAAGAACGCAGACCTGAGGAGAGAGAGGAGGGGAGTGAGAGGGGGAGGGAGAGGGTCTGGGTTTGGGGGGTAGTTACCTGGCCCGCAGCAGGGATGGGGTGTTGCAGTGGATGGGGTAGGGGTAGGTGAAGGGGTAGGTAGGGGTAGTTACCTGGCCTGCAGCAGGGACGGGGTGTTGCAGTGGATGGTGCTGCTCAGGGTGTCCAGGGTGTAGTACAGGGGGACATCCGGCAGCTCCTGAAACACAAACACAGCCAGAGAGGGTTACTGTCAGGGAGGGTTAAACTCAGGGAGGGTTATTGTCAGTGAGGGTTAGGGTTAGGGTTACTGTTAGCGAGGGTTCCTGTCAGGGAGGGTTGCTGTCAGGGAGGGTCCCTGTCCAGTGGTCATTGTCACCTCGGTCACCATGCTCAGCACTCCCTGGATTCGGGAGCTGGTCGCGAATCTCTTGGGGTTCCTCGACACCCCCGACAGCACCCTCTCGACGAAGCCCAAGTCATGAAGGGGCTCGGCCCACAGGGGACCCCCCAGCTAAAGGGGGAAGAGACAGGGGAGGGGGTTAGGAGAGGGACACAGAGAACAACAGACGTGGCATTTGTCAATTACACCTGCCATCAATTACCAAGAGCACAACTCCAACTACCAAGAGCACAACTCCAACTACCAAGAGCACAACTCCAACTACCAAGAGCACAACTCCAACTACCAAGAGCACAACTCCAACTACCAAGAGCACAACTCCAACTACCAAGAGCACAACTCCAACTACCAAGAGCACACAACTACCAAGAGACAACTCCAACACGACTGACTCCCGGTCTAATAACACACAGAGACAGACAGAGACACAGAGACAGACACACACCCCCCTCACCTGGTGTCTCTGTCCACAGTGCTCACAGGAGGGGCCGACAGGGGGTCCAATGGCAGCCGAATACTTCATACTGCGAGAGAGAGGAGACAGGAGCGTGTCAAGCAGCGGCACACTAAACAGCCAATCAATCTGTTATTGTTTTCCTTTAGCTGTGCTTCCAGAATAACGCAAAACCCCAACCCCGACCAAAACCCTAACCCCAACGCCAACCAAAACACCAACCTCAACCAAAACCCTAACCCCAACCCCAACCCCAACCCCAACCCCAACCAAAACCCCAACCCCAACCCCAACCCCAACCCCAACCCCAACCCCAACCCCAACCCCAACCCCAACCCCAACCCCAACCCCAACCCCAACCCCAACCCCAACCCTAACCCCAACCCCAACCCCAACCCCAACCCCAACCCCAACCCCAACCCCAACCCCAACCCCAACCCCAACCAAAACCCCAACCCCAACCAAAACCCCAACCCCAACCCCAAACCCTAACCCCAACCCCAACCCCAACCCCAACCCCAACCAAAACCCCAACCCCAACCAAAACCCCAACCCCAACCAAAACCCCAACCAAAACCCCAACCCCAACCAAAACCCTAACCCCAACCAAAACCCCAACCCCAACCCCAACCAAAACCCCAACCCCAACCAAAACCCCAACCCCACCACCCCAACCCCAACCCCAACCAAAACCCCAACCCCAACCAAAACCCCAACCCCAACCAAAACCCCAACCCCAACCCCAACCCCAACCCCAACCCCAACCCTAACCCCAACCCCAACCCCAAACCCAAACCCCAACCCCAACCCCAACCCCAACCCCAACCCCAACCCCAACCCCAACCCCAACCAAAACCCCAACCCCAACCCCAACCCAACCAACCCCAACCCCAACCCCAACCCCAACCAAAACCCCAACCCCAACCAAAACCCCAACCCCAACCAAAACCCCAACCCCAACCCAACCCCAACCCCAACCCCAACCCCAACCCCAACCCCAACCAAAACCCCAACCCCAACCAAAACCCCAACCCCAACCCCAACCCCAACCCCAACCCCAACCCCAACCCCAAACCCCAACCCCAACCCCAACCCCCCCAACCAAAACCCCAACCCCAACCAAAACCCCAACCCCAACCCCAACCCTAACCCCAACCCCAACCAAAACCCCAACCCCAACCAAAACCCCCCAACCCCAACCAAAACCCCAACCCCAACCCCAACCCCAACCCCAACCCAAACCCCAACCCCAACCCAAACCCCAACCAACCAAACCCCAACCCCAACCAAAACCCCAACCCCAACCAAAACCCCAACCCCAACCAAAACCCCAACCCCAACCAAAACCCTAACCCCAACCAAAACCCCAACCCCAACCAAAACCCTAACCCCAACCCCAACCAAAACCCCAACCCCAACCAAAACCCCAACCCCAACCCCAACCAAAACCCCAACCCCAACCAAAACCCCAACCAAAACCCCAACCCCAAACCAAAACCAAAACCCCAACCCCAACCCCCAACCCCCCAACCAAAACCCCAACCCACAACCAAAACCCCAACCAACCCCAACCAAAACAAACCCCCAACCCCAACCCCAACCAACCCCAACCCCAACCAAAACCCCAACCAAAACCCTAACCCCAACCCAAACCAAAACCCCAACCAAAACCCCAACCAAAACCCTAACCCCAACCAAAACCCTAACCCCAACCAAAACACCAACCTCAACCAAAACCCCAACCCCCAAATGTTTTTTTACTGGTTTCCAGTAGGGTGTGTGACTGGTTCCCAGTATGGTATGGTCCGATGCTTACTGGTTTCCCTGGTTGATCCTCTTGCCCATTCTCTGCAGGTGGAAGGTGCCACAGCCAACACAGTTATACACCAGAGCCTGCTTACTGTCGAGAGAAAGAGGGAGCGAGAGAGAGAGAGAGGGGGGGGGAGAGAGAGAGAGAGAGAGAGAGAGAGACATACATATTGTAAACACAGCACTGACACAAGAACACAGCAGAGCCTGCTCACTGGCAAGAGACACAGAGAGAGAGTGTGGTCAGGGGCACTGTAAACGCAGTACCTGGCACAGTTCTTCACCTGTGCCTGGCTGGTGAATACTCTCACAAACACCCGGATGTAGAAGTCCACGCTGACGCACAGCAGGGGCTGGATGTAGCGCTGGTAGCAATTCGCTCGCTGGTCCAGACTGTGCAGGATGATCCGCAGGGCCTGGGAGACACAGAGAGAGAGAGACACACACACACTGACAGACACTGCATCAAACAGACAGCACACAGTTACATACAGCAGCCCTATAGACTCGTGTGTAAAAGCTCACACTGTATAAACACTGGCTCTCACCATCTCGTGGCAGAAGCGTGCCTTGGTGGAGATGGAGCCGTATTTGCTATAGCAGGTCTCTGCGCTGTTACCAGCCATCACCGCCATGTCAGTGCAGGTCACACACAGGAGCCCTGTGCAGCGGAGCGAGAGAGAGAGAGAGAGAGAGAGAGGAGCCCTGTGCAGCGGAGAGAGAGAGAGAGAGAGAGAGTCACACACAGGAGCCCTGTGCAGCGGAGTGAGAGACAGAGAGAGAGAGGAGAGAGAGAGAGTCACACACAGGAGCCCAGTGCAGTGGAGCGAGAGAGAGAGAGAGAGAGAGTCACACACAGGAGCCCTGTGCAGCGGAGCGAGAGAGAGGAGAGAGAGAGTCACACACAGGAGCCCTGTGCAGCGGAGTGAGAGAGAGAGAGAGAGAGTCACACACAGGAGCCCTGTGCAGCGGAGTGAGAGACAGAGAGAGAGAGAGACACACAGGAGCCCTGTGCAGCGGAGTGAGAGACAGAGAGAGAGAGTCACACACAGGAGCCCTGTGCAGCAGAGTGAGAGAGAGAGAGAGAGAGTCACACACAGGAGCCCTGTGCAGCGGAGTGAGAGACAGAGAGAGAGAGGAGAGAGAGAGTCACACACAGGAGCCCTGTGCAGCGGAGTGAGAGAGAGAGAGAGAGAGAGTCACACACAGGAGCCCTGTGCAGCGGAGTGAGAGAGAGAGAGAGAGAGTCACACACAGGAGCCCTGTGCAGCAGAGTGAGAGAGAGGAGAGAGAGAGTCACACACAGGAGCCCTGTGCAGCGGAGTGAGAGAGAGGAGAGAGAGAGTCACACACAGGAGCCCTGTGCAGCAGAGAGAGAGAGAGAGAGAGAGTCACACACAGGAGCCCTGTGCAGCAGAGTGAGAGAGAGGAGAGAGAGAGTCACACACAGGAGCCCTGTGAGAGAGAGAGAGAGAGAGAGAGAGAGAGAGTCACACACAGGAGCCCTGTGCAGCAGAGTGAGAGAGAGAGAGAGAGAGAGTCACACACAGGAGCCCTGTGCAGCAGAGTGAGAGACAGAGAGAGAGAGTCACACACAGGAGCCCTGTGCAGCAGAGTGAGAGACAGAGAGAGAGAGTCAGAGAGAGGAGAGAGAGAGAGAGAGAGAGAGAGAGAGAGAGTCACACACAGGAGCCCTGAGCAGCAGAGTGAGAGAGAGGAGAGAGAGAGAGAGTCACACACAGGAGCCCTGTGCAGCGGAGTGAGAGACAGAGAGAGAGAGAGAGAGTCACACACAGGAGCCCTGTGCAGCAGAGTGAGAGACAGAGAGAGAGAGAGTCACACACAGGAGCCCTGTGCAGCAGAGTGAGAGACAGAGAGAGAGAGTGAGAGCTCTTGCAGACAGAGTGAGCAGAGTGAGAGAGAGAGTCACACACAGGAGAGCGGAGTGAGAGAGAGAGAGAGAGAGTCACACACAGGAGCCCTGTGCAGCGGAGTGAGAGAGAGGAGAGAGAGAGTCACACACAGGAGCCCTGTGCAGCGGAGTGAGAGAGAGAGAGAGAGAGAGTCACACACAGGAGCCCTGTGCAGCGGAGCGAGAGAGAGAGAGAGAGAGTCACACACAGGAGCCCTGTGCAGCGGAGAGAGGAGAGAGAGAGTCAGAGAGAGAGAGAGAGAGAGAGTCACACACAGGAGCCCTGTGCAGCGGAGTGAGAGACAGAGAGAGAGAGTCACACACAGGAGCCCTGTGCAGCGGAGTGAGAGAGAGGAGAGAGAGAGTCACACACAGGAGCCCTGTGCAGCGGAGTGAGAGAGAGAGAGAGAGAGTCACACACAGGAGCCCTGTGCAGCAGAGTGAGAGACAGAGAGAGAGGAGAGAGAGAGAGAGAGAGAGAGAGTCACACACAGGAGCCCTGTGCAGCGGAGTGAGAGACAGAGAGAGAGAGTCACACACAGGAGCCCTGTGCAGCAGAGTGAGAGACAGAGAGAGAGAGAGAGAGTCACACACAGGAGCCCTGTGCAGCAGAGTGAGAGACAGAGAGAGAGAGTCACACACAGGAGCCCTGTGCAGCGGAGTGAGAGACAGAGAGAGAGAGTCACACACAGGAGTGGAAATGCTCCATCACTAGATGGATGGTGCAGCAGCACTGGCTTGTTCAGTCTCTGCTCTTGCTGACAGTGCCTGCAGTGCGCAGCGCTATCGCTCAGCCCCCGCGTCTCCACACTTGCCTCCCTCGCTCACGGCTTGCACGGCCGCGTCCAGGAACTGGGCGGGGCTTCCGTAGGGGTCCAGGTCGATGACGTCATAGCGATCCTTCTTCCCACGCGCCGCGTACAGGAGCATGCTGGGAGAGGGTGGAGGGAGCAGAGAGACGGGGCGATTACAAACAAAGAAACCAAACGCGTGACGTGTGTGTGTGTGTGAGAGAGTGCGTGTGTGTGTGTAGAGAGAAGTGTTTCCCTAGTTCTCTCTGCCTGGGTCGGGCGTGGCTCAGGAGAGTGTGACGACATCTCTCCCACCCTGTCACTCTGTGAGCTGGGAGTGTGAGTCGCTGGGAGTGTGTGTCGCTCTCACCCTGTGTCTCTGTGGCTGGGAGTGTGTGTCATTCTCTCCCTGTGTCTCTGCATGGCTGGCTGGGAGTGTGTGCCGCTCTCTCCCTGTGTCTCTGCATGGCGTGGCTGGGAGTGTGTGTCACTCTCTCCCTGTGTCTCTGCGTGGCGTGGCTGGGTGTGTGTGCCACTCTCTCCCTGTGTCTCTGCAGTGGCAGGCTGGGTGTGTGTGCTCCCTGCTGAGAGGGAGTGTGGACGCACAGCACGTCGACGACCTGTGTGTGTGTGTCTCTCCCTGTGTCTCTGTGGCTGGGAGTGTGTGTGTGTGTCTCTCCCTGTGTCTCTGCAGCTGGGAGTGTGTGTGGGTGTGTGTCGCTCTCTCCCTGTGTCTCTGCAGCTGGGAGTGTGTGTCGCTCTCTCCCTGTGTCTCTGTGGCTGGGAGTGTGTGTGTGTGTCGCTCTCTCCCTGTGTCTCTGCAGCTGGGAGTGTGTGTGTGTGTGTGTGTCTCTCTCCCTGTGTCTCTGCAGCTGGGAGTGTGTGTGTGTGTCGCTGTGTGTGTCTCTGCAGCTGGGAGTGTGTGTCGCTCTCTCCCTGTGTCTCTGCAGCTGGGAGTGTGTGTGTGTGTCGCTCTCTCCCTGTGTCTCTGTGGCTGGGAGTGTGTGTGTGTGTCGCTCTCTCCCTGTGTCTCTGCAGCTGGGAGTGTGTGTGTGTGTGTCGCTCTCTCCCTGTGTCTCTGCAGCTGGGAGTGTGTGTCGCTCTCTCCCTGTGTCTCTGCAGCTGGGAGTGTGTGTGTGTGTCGCTCTCTCCCTGTGTCTCTGCAGCTGGGAGTGTGTGTCGCTCTCTCCCTGTGTCTCTGTGGCTGGGAGTGTGTGTGTGTGTGTGTGTCTCTCTCCTTGTGTCTCTGTACCTGGCGTCAGCGTGGCTGGGAGTGACGAGCCCCTCCACCTCGTTGTGCTCCACGTTTCTCTTAATCAGCTCCACAGCCCGCGCTGAGAAGTCGTTGGCCGTCACGCTGCGGATCCCCGGCACCTCCTTGGCGAATCGGATGGAGCGAAGACCCGACGCGGCCAAACCTTCCAGGATCCGGAGTCCCTCCTGTACAGAGAGACAGGGAGAGAGGTGATCCCATCCACCGCACTTCACTCCGGGGTTTAACCACTGCCGGAACACGGATCATTTAATATACACCAATAGGAATGCAGCGCTGTGCATGGCAGACCCCGGCCCAATTACAATTACACTAAAAAGCAGCTCCCCTCGTTCACATGATTCCTGTGTTTACTGTGAATAACCTGAGCAGTAATCACAGCTAGATACAGAAACAAAACAGTGAAAAAGCAGAGCTCAGCTCAGCCCTGCCCAGCTCAGCCCTGCCCAGCCCAGCCCAGCTCTGCTCTGCCCAGCTCTGCTCTGCCCTGCTCTGCTCTGCCCTGCCCTGCCCTGCCCTGCCCTGCTCTGCCCTGCCCTGCTCTGCCCTGCTCTGCCCAGCTCAGCTCTGCCCTGCCCAGCCCAGCTCTGCTCTGCTCTGCCCTGCTCTGCTCTGCTCTGTCCCTCACGGCTCCAGTCTTTCTCACAGTCTCTACCTCACAGCACTCCCCCACACGGGCAGTCCTCTCTCTCTCCCGGCTCTGCGCTTCCTCACAGTGACCGGTGCGAGTGTCCGGCGAGCGCTCAGCCTCTCTGTCCTGGCCGGGCTTGCTCTCCTCCTCGTTCTCCGACAGGCTGACCACTCCCTCCTCCTCCTCCTCCTCCTCCTCCTCCTCCTCAGCCGGATCCTCTTCCAGCTCACCGAGCACTCCCCAGCACACACACTGAGCACCCCTGAGAAGAAAATCGAAGCGAAATCAGACACACCGAGCACCCCTCTCACACCGAGCACCCCTGCGAAGAGAAATCAGACACACCGAGCACCCCTGCGAAGCGAAATCAGACACACCGAGCACCCCTGCGAAGCGAAATCAGACACACCGAGCACCCCTGCGAAGCGAAATCAGACACACCGAGCACCCCTGCGAAGCGAAATCAGACACACCGAGCACCCCTGAGAAGAGAAATCAGACACACTGAGCACCCCTGAGAAGCGAAATCAGACACACTGAGCACCCCTGAGAAGCGAAATCAGACACACCGAGCACCCCTGAGAAGCGAAATCAGACACACCGAGCACCCCTGAGAAGCGAAATCAGACACACCGAGCACCCCTGAGAAGAGAAATCAGACACACCGAGCACCCCTGCGAAGCGAAATCAGACACACCGAGCACCCCTGAGAAGCGAAATCAGACACACCGAGCACCCCTGAGAAGCGAAATCAGACACACCGAGCACCCCTGCGAAGCGAAATCAGACACACCGAGCACCCCTGAGAAGCGAAATCAGACACACCGAGCACCCCTGCGAAGCGAAATCAGACACACTGAGCACCCCTGAGAAGAGAAATCAGACACACTGAGCACCCCTGAGAAGCGAAATCAGACACACCGAGCACCCCTGAGAAGCGAAATCAGACACACTGAGCACCCCTGAGAAGAGAAATCAGACACACTGAGCACCCCTGAGAAGAGAAATCAGACACACTGAGCACCCCTGAGAAGAGAAATCACTCAAACTTGGCACCCCTGAGAAGAGAAATCATACACACACACAATCTGTAGCTCATTCCATCATTAGTAGCTGTGTATCAAGGCTGCGTTAAATGAGAATTTAAGGATGGAAAGGCGTTTAGCAGATCGAGAGAATCCCCTAGAATATCTCTGAAGTCACGAATTACAGCAAAGCTGCCGTTTCACTGGGGATGGTAAATGTTATTCAGAGACCCTGCAATGGCCCAGGCCCAGCCCTGCTCCACACTCACGTCAGGTCTCTGTTGAACTCTTGCACTGGGTTGTAGAAGACCTCGTTGGCGCTGGGGAAGATGATGCCAGCCTTTCCCTCGGTGATGAGGGTCTCCCCGCTCTTCAGCCCCGCTCGGGGGGCCACAGGGGCTTCCTCCACACTCTCAGAGTCCATGACTGTGGACGTGCTGCTGGACAGGCGCCCCCAAGCTAGACTGTGGACCTCGCTGAGCAGCCGAACCCCGCTCACCAGGCTCCTTCCGCAGTGTCTCCAAGCACACAGCAGGGCGGCGCCACCGAGCACAGGGGCTGCACGCAGACTGGAAATGAGATTTAAAAACACACACACACACACACACACAATGAATAGATTAAGATCCTGGGTGAAACATTTGGGACCTCAATGTGTAGCAACCTTGAGCAGGTGGCTGCTATAGTTCTGCAGTAAGTCTCCCCCCAGCGCACAGCACTGTGATCCACTGCTGGCTTCACTAGGAGTTCAATCAGACACACCCTGTGCTGGTTCCCTAATACACACTGGGGATAATCAAGCTCATAGTAAAACCTGCAATGGGAGAAACTGCTGTGTAACAGGAGTCATATTGTCATCTCTGCGCCAAGACCCTATCGCTCTGTCTGGGTACATCTTTGTACACAAAGCAACTTGATTCCCCATAAACACACAGAGTGCATGCATATGAACCACCCAGCACCCCACACACACACACACACACACACACACACACACACACACACACACACACACTGACACGTCTCCGAACTAAGAGGCGCCGATAGTCACTTCGTTTAGCTGCCACGTTCCCGAAAGCTAGCCAATCTAGCGACACAGTAAACGACGGGCACGCTTGTGAGAATAATCTGCATTAAAAACACACACCGGAGGAGCGGCAGCACCCGAGACACCCTCTCCCGCTGCACACGCATTCAAGAACTGCAATACAGCACAGTGCAATACCTGACCGACAATACACAGAGGCTGCGCGGCGCCTGTCTTAATCAGAGCCCGCTTAAACAGCACACACCTCGCCCTTTGCAAAACACAAACATACCCCTGTGTCACAATAATGACTGGGCGGCGAAACGTGTAGCTGGCTCTCCTCCTTCTCCTTCTCCTTCTCTCTCTCTCTCTCTCTCTCTCTCTCTCTCTCTCTCTCTCTCTCTCTCTCTCTCTCTCTCTCTCTCTCTCTCTCTCTCTCTTCTCCTTCTCTCTCTCTCTCTCCTCTCTCTCTCTCTCTCTCTCTCTCTCTCTCTCTCTCCTCTCTCTCTCTCTCTCCGCTGCTACTTTCTCTCTCTTCTCCTGCCGCACATGTGCGCCGACATATCTTTGCACAGTTACGGAAGCCCGGAGGAGTGCAGCAGGCGTACGCGAAAAGGCGATCGGAAAACCCGCTGCGCTCGAAGCGCCCTGAGATTGCAGAGCGATGATAAACATGAGCAACAACAAAACTGTTTCAACAACAACAAAGCAAAACATACTTACACTGAATTGATTGGAAAATAATCAATCATCACAATTAATCTGCATTTATTTCTTTTTACATCCACTATTGCCTAGTTCAAAAAAAAAAAAAAAAAAAAAACACCATATTTAATAT
>NC_054571.1:58733-73733 GCF_017654505.1 Polyodon spathula | reverse complement strand
TCACCACAAGAGGGAGCCACATTCAAACTGCAAAGGAACACAAACCCGCGCGAGAGCGACTCGGTTCTGATGAGGAAGAAGGACGGGCGGGACACTTTGTTATTTGTGCTATATGGGTTTTTTTTTTTTTAATGGGAAGTGAACGCTTGAATGTAACTGGTTGTTGAGTTTCCCAGTCTATCCTGGTTTGTTAATGGCGGGGGTTAGGTAATGGGTCTGGACTTTGTGATCACAATTTCTTATGAATTTTCTTTGAGTCTTTGTTACGCAGTGCGTTGCTGAAACCATGTCTTTATCACAGATGTTTTTCCACTGGCATCCACTGGGGGCAGGGTTGGGGTCAATGTTAATAATGCATTTCTGACAGTGCTGCGCAGCGGGTGCGTCGCATCCCAGCACCGTTTTAAAAAGGGCTTGGTTTGTTTCGGGGCGGGTGTGTGTTTATTATACAGACCTGGGCAGGGCTGATGGGAGAGAGGCCTTCAAGCCACACCCTGTTCTCTTCTTGATCGTTTCTGGGGTTCAAACTGTGTCGCTATCGCCACTGAAAAACAGGACAACCTTTTAAAGGGGAAGTCATTTTTAACCTCACTATTAAAATGTCTTGCACATCCTTTCCTTTAACTTCTCTGCTTGTCTTTTCTTTGTCTTCATGATGTTGGTGATTCTCTGACTCCTCCCTCACACTTTACTGGCTCTCATTGAACTGGTTCCCGCCCTCACATTCTAACCACACCCCCTCATGCTCCTTGGCCCCGCCCTGTATTGTATGTGGTTGGCTGTGGTGTTTCCAAACCCGTTTCAGTAGCGGCTCCAGCGTCTCTCAATCAGAGGTCCAGAGAGAGCAGTCTCTGATCTTCGTGTTTGTACCCCAGACTGCAGCCCTGCCGGCTGGCTTGGGGGACTGGAGGCAGCTGCAAGGGCTGGCTGGCAGTATTCTAGTGAATGATGCAGTAGAGTGGAAGCAGAGGTCTCAGAGGTGGTGCCTGTTGCTTATGACTACACTTTGGATTAAAATTGAAATAAAAGCGAAACTGCGGCCGGTGCGAGGGGCGCAGCGCTGGGTTTCCCGTCCGGGCAGTTGGTTGGTTGTGGAGAGTCTACTCAGTCTCAGGGTCCCCGCCACTTTGAAATGTCGGATTTTGCCTGTTTGTTTTTCTTTGTTTTTAGTAGAAAGTAAACGATTTTAGACACTAATTGAGCTGGAGAGGCAGCAAGGGAGCCAGGCAGACTGGACTGTCCCACTTCAGCGCTGCAGTGAGTTTGTATCTGTGTCAGTCCTGGACTGTCCCTCCTCAGCACTGCAGTGAGTTTATATCTGTGTCAGTTCTAGACTGTCCCCCCTCAGCACTGCAATGAGTATATATCTGTATCAGTCCTGGCCTGTCCCCCCTCAGCACTGCAGTGAGTTTGTATCTGTGTCAGTCCTGGCCTGTCCCCCCTCAGCACTGCAATGAGTATATATCTGTATCAGTCCTGGACTGTCCCCCCTCAGCACTGCAATGAGTATATATCTGTATCAGTCCTGGACTGTCCCCCCTCAGCACTGCAGTGAGTTTGCACTGCAATGAGTATATATCTGTATCAGTCCTGGACTGTCCCCCCTCAGCACTGCAGTGAGTTTGTATCTGTGTCAGTTCTGGACTGTCCCTCCTCAGCACTGCAATGAGTTTATATCTGTGTCGGTCCTGGACTGTGCCCCCTCAGTTTATCAGTTTATCACATGAAGAGCACCTTGCTCTGGACACTTCCATACCAGCTGCTTCCTCTTAGTATTTTCAAGCAGAAGCACACTGAGGGTTTTGAAGAAGTCAGATGACTGTGCTTTGTCCCTGGCGCTCTGCAGGGGGGCAGAGGGGAGATGCAGCCGTGCCTGCTGGGTCTGTCTGTCTCTGGAAGGACAGTATGGACGTGCGTCCCCTGTTGTGCAGGAGGGCTCTGGTTGGATCTGCCAGTGAACGGTTCCTCGGCTGGGTCTCCTGTTTAAAGGACAGGCGCGTTGTTCTGCCTCAGTGTTAATGCAGCAGCTCTCACACCAGAGTCCCGTCGCAACAGAAAAGACAAATGAGCTTCAATGTGTTTTTTGTTTTGTTTTTTTTAATTGTTGAAAAATCTAAATAAATGATGGGAGGGTTTTGAAAATCTTTCTCTTGTGGTGGTTTTATTTTCTTTATCTTCCTGTGACTCGTGGTCATGAAAACAGTTCTAACCGCAGAGAGCCGGCAACATGCACGGGCCAGCCCCTGACCCTACAAACTGAAACCAGCGATGTTCCTAAAAATATTTACTATTACATCCTTAAACACAGGAGAACGTGCTCCAAAAAACATCCGAAACCAAACCCAGAACACAGTGCATGTGAACAGAACCCTGCATTATCAGACCTGGAGCAGCGAAGCAGGGCGTTAGAACAACTTCACTCACCTTCAATCACCTTTAAACACCTTCACAAGCATTCGTTTTGAGTGTTTAAAACACAAGTGCATTCAGGATGAACCAAAAAAATAATAATGAAAGAAATATTGAAAAAAAAACCACGCCCGTGACCATCAATCACCAGAACACGAACCAACCCTGAACTGTCGCAGTCACTAAGGGACTTGCAGACAGCGACTCCGACACGCTCGCTGCCTGCCTGTGCCCATTGCTGCCCTGCTGTTTCAATCAGGTGACAGTGTGGAGAACGGCAGTCAGTGAAGCGATCCCAGTGCTGGTCTTGTGCCCTATGGCCTTGGGATGCAGTTTGGGAAGGGTCAGTAAAGCGTTCTCCTCAAGGTCAGAGTTGAGGGGTCAGGGGGTTGTTAGGGGTTCAGTGTTTGCAAATCCCCTGTACGTCACAAGAACAGGTCCATGCAGCTCAGCGGAGACGCTGCCTCCCCCGCTCTCTCTAGGACCGTTTCCCCGTAGTGTTGGCCAGCAGGACGTCGGGGTTTCCTGTAGGGGGTGCCGGGGACAGGAGTGGCATCATCGTCTGTGTGGCTGTCTGGAAGAAATACGTCTGGAGAGAGAGAGAGAAGGAGTGTGAGTATCACTACACTGTCATTTGTGATAGATACATACAGTATATATGTCAATGTTAAATATTTGTGTACAGCAATATCTGCAGCGTTAACTTTGGCAATGCAACAGCCATCCTGCCAATAGAGAGCGTTGGAGTCTGAGAGGAGGGCACAGGGTGAGAATTTTATTTGAGGAGCTGGAATATTTTGGACACAAAACCGGTACCAAAGCACTTCACTTGAGAGGAGTCTGAAGAGAGCAGGGCTGCAGATCACAGCACTTCACTTGAGAGGAGTCTGAAGAGAGCAGGGCTGCAGAGCACAGCACTTCACTTGAGAGGAGTCTGAAGAGAGCAGGGCTGCAGAGCACAGCACTTCACTTGAGAGGAGTCTGAAGAGAGCAGGGCTGCAGAGCACAGCACTTGAGAGGAGTCTGAAGAGAGCAGGGCTGCAGAGCACAGCACTTCACTTGAGAGGAGTCTGAAGAGAGCAGGGCTGCAGAGCACAGCACTTCACTTCACTTGAGAGGAGTCTGAAGAGAGCAGGGCTGCAGATCACAGCACTTCACTTGAGAGGAGTCTGAAGAGAACAGGGCTGCAGAGCACAGCACTTCCAGTTTGTATAGGAAACTTGAACTGCAATGTGACAGACTGGGTGATGGGGTGTGGCCTGGCTCACCTTGCAGCCAACGGCGAGCAGCGCGTGAAGCAGCAGGATGGCTGTCACCGTGGCGATGGAGGAGGGCTTGGTGTCATCTCGAATCACCGGCCAGAACGTGAGAACCAGGACTGAGCCAGAGAGAGCCATAGCCAAGAGAATGAGCAGCCAGCGGAGCCAATCGACTGGGATAATCCAGAGAATCTGAGAGGAGAGAGCAGGGCAAATAGTGAGACACTGAGACACACACTGAAACACACACACAAACTGTCTCTCACACTCACCGAAGTGGGGATGTAGATAAACAGGGAGTACCCGTACACACACACAGTCTCCAGGAAGGAGTAGCTTGTCACGCTGGGATTGCTGCTGCTCCTCCACTGCAGGAATCCCCAGAGAGCCAGGGGGACGAGCCAGGCATAGGAGAACACAGAGACCCCCGCGACCGACACTGAGAGAGGAGAGAGGAGAGAGGGTTAATAAACAGGGACCATCGCTGCAGAGACCCCACCGAGTGACACAGAGAGAGGAGAGAGGGTTAATAACCATGGACCATCGCTGCAGAGTCCCCTCCGAGTGACACTGAGGGTGCACACGCACTCACCTTTGTGGAACTGGGGTCTGTAGTGGTACTTGGGGTCTCCCATCTGCAAGAGGAAGGTGGAGAGGTTCCCACTGATCGCAACGGTGAAGACCAGAGTGGCACAGATCCAGAATGGACCTGGGGAGGAGAGAGAGAGAGAGATGCTGAGTGATTTCTCCAGTTGTGAATAACTGAATTACAATACAACACTAACACAACTGCACTCAACACAACACAGTTCAGCCCATCACAATACAAGTCCGCTCGGCCCTGCAGGCTGGCCGCACTCCCTCACCGTACAGGTCCGGGTTGTTGCGCAGATGGTGTTTCACAAAGTTCTTCCCTGGCAGTGGGAGGAGGGAGCCTTTTATCCTGTCCAGGACCTGGAGAGAGACAGAGAGAGAGAGACAGGCTGCTGTGAGAGAGGTGCTACAAAGGGGTCTGTATGTAAATAGACTGTGTGTGTGCTGCAGGGGTCTGTATGTAAATAAACTGTGTGTGTGCTGCAGGGGCCTGTGTGTAAATAAACTGTGTGTGTGCTGCAGGGGTCTGTGTGTAAATAGACTGTGTGTGTGCTGCAGGGGTCTGTGTGTAAATAGACTGTGTGTGTGCTGCAGGGGTCTGTGTGTAAATAGACTGTGTGTGTGCTGCAGGGGTCTGTGTGTAAATAGACTGTGTGTGTGCTGCAGGGGGCTGTGTTGAAACAGACTGTGGCTCCAGTTTAAACTGCTGTACCTGCAGGGTGTCGATGTTGAAGAAGGACTGGTAATAATCAAACGACCAGAAGTTCGGCTGCTGCTTCTGTCCACTCAGCAACTGGGAGAGAAACCGAGACACAAACACTGAGCCCAGAATCCACTGAAACACTGAGCTCAAGATCCACTAAAACACTGAGCTCAGGATCACACTCTCTCTCATCTCTGCCTCCTCCTCCTCAGACAGGTTGATGTTCACTCTCTCTCTCTCTCACCTCTGCCTTCTCGTCCTCTCCCTCCTCCTCAGACAGGTTCACTCTCACTCTCACTCTCTCTCTCACCTCTCCCTCCTCCTCAGACAGGTTCACTCTCACTCTCTCTCTCTCTCTCTCCCTCCAGGGGTCTCCTCCTCTCACTCTCTCACTCTCACTCTCACTCTCTCCCTCCTGCAGGGTGTCGATGTTGAAGAAGGACTGGTAATAATCAAACGACCAGAAGTTCGGCTGCTGCTTCTGTCCACTCAGCAACTGGGAGAGAAACACACTCTCTGAGCTCAAGATCCACTAAAACACTGAGCTCAGGATCACACTCTCTCTCTCCCTCCTCCTCAGACTCCTTCTCGTCACTCCCTCCTCTCTCTCTCTCACCTCTCCCTCCTCGTCCTCTCCCTCCTCCTCAGACAGATTCACTCTCACTCTCTCTCTCTCACCTCTCCCTCCTCCTCAGACAGGTTCACTCTCACTCACTCTCACTCTCTCTCTCACCTCTCCCTCCTCCTCAGACAGGTTCACTCTCACTCTCTCTCTCAGACAGGTTCACTCTCACTCTCTCTCTCTCTCCTCTCCCTCCTCCTCAGACAGGTTCACTCTCACTCTCTCTCTCTCACCTCTCCCTCCTCCTCAGACAGGTTCACTCTCACTCTCTCTCTCTCTCCCTCTCCTCAGACTCACTCTCACTCTCTCTCTCTCTCACTCTCTCTCTCTCTCCCTCCTCCTCAGACAGGTTCACTCTCACTCTCTCTCTCTCTCTCTCTCTCCTCCTCCTCAGACACTCTCACTCACTCTCACTCTCTCTCTCACTCTCCCTCCTCTCTCTCTCTCTCTCTCTCTCTCTCCTCCTCAGACAGGTCACCTCTCTCTCTCTCTCTCACCTCTCTCTCCCTCTCTCCTCAGACAGGTTCACTCTCACTCTCTCCGTGCTGCTCAGGTCCAGTGCACTCCGAGTCACTGCCTCTGGATTGGCTGAGAGCAGCTGGGCCGCCTCTTCAAACTCTGAGCAGACAGGAAACAGAAACCGCATCACTTCCGGAATATCATTCCAAACACATACCTGCACCGGAGTGCAGAGACAGAGAGCTGCCCGGACACAGCTTCACCAAAACCACACACATGCTTCTCAACGTGTGTGTGTGTGTGTGTGTGTGTACATATATATATATATATATATATATATATATATATATATATATATATATATATATATATATGAAAATTCATTTAGATCTTTTTAGTTAATATCATTTAATCAAAGAAACTACAGAATTAAATTGCTAAAAGTCTACCGGAAGCCCTAATAGTAGCACAGTGTTTCATGTTGGATTTTGAAATGTGCTGACATTATTCAGCAGCTTTCCCTGGACTTTATTAAATGAGTTCATTCTATCGGGGGATGCAATGCTTTTGAACACAGCCGCAGCGTTCTGCAGCTTCAGCCCAGCGCGTGCCAGTGCATGGCGAGTAACAACGTGCTGCAGGCCAGTTTACTGCAGTTTTATTTTAACACACGTTACCTTCAAATTGTAAATCATCAGGAGTTGCCATTGCTGGTCTCTTCCAGTCGGTATCCACAAGATCCATAAACCTTGTCAAATAAAACAAGCAATACATGGATTGGTTATTAAATGGAATGATTATTGCTGTCACTGCAGGAGCGGTACCCATCACGTGGTTTGTTACCCTGAACACGTACTGCTGTGAGTCTGTACAACCACCAGTCTATTCGTGCAGAAATACACGAGCCCAGGTGAAGCACTGAACAGAGCGACCGGACCAGTTCATCTACCAGCTGCCTGCCTGGCTGGCCGCGGGCTCAGTTTGAAGTTAGTTCAGAAAGCACGATGCACTCACTGGCAGTTGTCATGGG
This sequence comes from Polyodon spathula, assembly GCF_017654505.1. Lineage (NCBI taxonomy): Eukaryota > Metazoa > Chordata > Actinopteri > Acipenseriformes > Polyodontidae > Polyodon > Polyodon spathula. Next base: position 66,657 of record NC_054571.1, on the reverse strand, counting down.
TAATGCGGCCTTTGGAGTTTATTACTTTAAAATACAACCTTTACAGTAATCCTGCATTCAACTATCAGCGACCAATTATTACCGGTCTCTGTACACCTACAATGGTCTCTCGCGTTAACCGTTTCAAATAATATAACAGCAGCGTCATTCTTATGCCTCATGTAACCGGCGCCCTATCGCATTGCATTAGATTTGATATTTACATTGTGAACAAGGCGTGTCACTTTCCAACCCCGAGTGAACGAGCCCAGTTCACGCCCCGGTGTCGTTTACTTTGCCTCTGTAACGTTATAATAATTCATGAATTACAATTGAAACGCGACGCTCACCTGCCTTACCCAGGTAAATTACAGGTTCCTGGTTTTCCTCCAGTGGTGTCTCTTGTGTATTTGTTTGTTTGTTTGTAAACGCTACTGTCTGGTTTTTGCTTGTCTTCTCCTCTCTCAGCTGTACGAACAGCGAGCGCCACCTCAGCGGCCCGTCAGGTAATCCCAATCACCCGGATGAGGTGAGAAAACAAACCCGAATCACGTATCCGGGGAGGGACGCGCTCTTGGGGGAAAGTGAAGCAAGCGTCGCCATCTTGAGTAAGGGAAGCCATCGCCTATTTCCTTACTGTGATGGTTGTAACTTTACTAAGGTATACAATCAAGTTTGTGTGCTACAAAAGTCGCTAATGTAGGTACAAAGGCGTTTGAATTTCTGTCTGGAACCTTCCCCTTGGAATTTTGCTTTACATACGGTAAGAGGAACGCTGTTTACCGTGTGTTGTTTCGTTTCGTGCACCAAAAACATCGCAAACCTGGGCCGTGAAACTGTGTCCGTTTGTCCGCCATGTTGGCCCCTGATGCTCTTCAGTTTAGATACCAGCGGGTCTATAGGGAGCCGAAATGGCGTCAGTTTCACATCCTCATGCCTCCTCTTTCTTAATGGATTTCAGAGCGGTCAGAATTTAGGTATGGAAATAAAGCCCCCCATTGGCAAGCAGCTTCATCCATTCCAGGTTTCACTAGGAGTTTAATAATAAGACTCACCTGAGCTTTTTACCCAGACACACTGTGGCTAATCAAGACCCTTCATAAAAATGCTCTATGGAATTATATATAGAACTCCAAAATCTATGGAGAATAATACAATCCCTCTAGAACTGTATAGAGAATAATACAATCCCTCTAGAACTGTGTAGCGAATGATACAATCCCTCTAGAACTGTAAGAACAAGTGAATTGATATACTTGTAAATGTATACATTTATATGTGTGTAGTGTGTTGTCTTATATATATATATATATATATATATATATATACACAGCACATATATATGTGTGTAGGCACAGTGTGCTGTGTATATATTTATATATGCATATGTTTTAAACCTGTGAATTGAGCAGTTTTATTTTCTTGTAGGTTTCAATACTGAAGCTCTTAGGGTTTGTTTGCCTGTTTCTGATATTAATGGGTGAAAGTGTTCTCCACTAGGAGTCTGAACTCCCAGCCTGATTACTGAAGCACCACAGCTGCATTGAATATGAACTCAGCTTCCACAGGCTCTCTGTCTCTGCAGTGAGGGGCATCTTCAACATGAGACCCAAAGCTAAAGGAGGCAAGCGGGATGTGAAGAGTGCCTCTTTTTAAACCTGAGATGCTAACCCCTGTAAAGTGTGTTCAATGATATTCAGAAAGGGTGCTGGCGAGAGGTTTATCAAACCCTCAGTGGGGTTAGGAAGCAGTGACAGAACAAAGACCATTCCAAGTGTAGTTCATTCTCCCATGTGCAGATAGCATTTCTTTAATTTTATTGTGTTGTGAAATGATCAGACCAAGACATCTGGAACCATTGTAAATAAAACATGTTTAAACACAGCTGTTGCTTGGACTTGTGTTTGGTAAACCTCACCTCAGGGGGAGAGGGAGGCGGGAGAGGGGGAGAGGGGGAGAGGGCAGCGGGCAGCGGGCAGCAGCAGTATTCCTCAGTCCAGGAAGGACAGCTCCATGCACTCCACAGCCTCAGGGTGAAGCATGCGGGTCGCCAGCCGCTCCATATCATCCAGACTCAACAAGCGCAGGCTCCGCTCATAATCCTGAGAAAGGCAAAGGGAGAGACACGGAGTCACAACTACACGCTGGTCTGCACCTGCATTTCAGAGTGTGTGTGCTGCATCTGAGACTGTGTCTGTATAACAGTGTGCGTGTGCTGCATCTGAGACTGTGTCTGTATAACAGTGTGCGTGTGCTGCATCTGAGACTGTGTCTGTGTAACAGTGTGCGTGTGCTGCATCTGAGACTGTGTCTGTGTAACAGTGTGCGTGTGCTGCATCTGAGACTGTGTCTGTGTAACAGTGTGCGTGTGCTGCATCTGAGACTGTGTCTGTATAACAGTGTGCGTGTGCTGCATCTGAGACTGTGTCTGTGTAACAGTGTGCGTGTGCTGCATCTGAGACTGTGTCTGTGTAACAGTGTGCGTGTGCTGCATCTGAGACTGTGTCTGTGTAACAGTGTGCGTGTGCTGCATCTGAGACTGTGTCTGTGTAACAGTGTGTGTGTGCTGCATCTGAGACTGTGTCTGTGTAACAGTGTGCGTGTGCTGCATCTGAGACTGTGTCTGTGTAACAGTGTGCGTGTGCTGCATCTGAGACTGTCTGTGTAACAGTGTGCGTGTGCTGCATCTGAGACTGTGTCTGTGTAACAGTGTGTGTGTGCTGCATCTGAGACTGTGTCTGTATAACAGTGTGCGTGTGCTGCATCTGAGACTGTCTGTATAACAGTGTGCGTGTGCTGCATCTGAGACTGTCTGTATAACAGTGTGCGTGTGCTGCATCTGAGACTGTGTCTGTATAACAGTGTGCGTGTGCTGCAGCTGAGACTGTGTGTGTGTACTGTATCTGTGTATAGCAGTGTCTGTGTTTATTGTGTTCAGGTTACCTTGTGTAGCTGCTCCAGCACTCTCACTGCATCAGCAGGGCTGAAGTGTTTGTTCAGAATAGCAGGCAGGCTGTGCCACACTGACCCGGGGTGAGACAGGGAGTGCTGAAGTTTTGTTCTTGCCACACTGACCCGGGGTGAGACAGGGAGTGCTGTTCTTGCTCGGGTGACACTTTCTCTGTTGGGGGCTTCACAACGAGGTTCAGCTTCGAATCGGGACCGATGGAGTAGTGTGACAGTCTGTGCTCATCTGAGAGAGGAGAGAGAGGGACAGATTACAGACTTGCTTCAGATTCCTCATGACACAATGTGTTTTCTTGGTCCCTTGAAATTCATATCAATGAGAATTGACTGTACAGCTATGAGCTGCATTGCAGAATAAAAATAACTACATGAGAGCTTTCACTTCACATCATGTAATCAAAGAAACTACACAATGATACCACAAAGAGGCAACCGGAAGCCATCATAGTAGTACAGTAGTATGTCACGTTAGATTTCAAAATGTCACATTTTTGTCATTTTTCCGTTAAGTAAATGGAAAACCATAAAGCATTGTGTGCAATTCAATATGTTAACAAGGGAACATTATTTAGCAGCTTTCACTGGACTCTATGAAGCTGAGGGAGTTCATTCTATATAGAGGGGGTGGAATTCAATATGTTAACAAGGGAACATTATTTAGCAGCTTTCACTGGACTCTATGAAGCTGAGGGAGTTCATTCTATATAGAGGGGGTGGAATTCAATATGTTAACAAGGGTATCATTCAGCAGCTTTAATTTCATTTAACGAAGCTAAATTAGTCCATTCTACTGGGGGATGCAAAACTTTTGGCCAGACCTGTACGTGTACAATAACATGCATGCTTTCTAACTGTGTGTTGTGTTGTTTGCTGTGTGCAGTGTGCTGTTTGCTGTGTGCTGGTGTGTGCTGGTCTACCTGCCAGCGCTTTGCCTTTGTACAGGAGTCGCTGTTGATTCGCAGGTATGTTGAGCCTCTCAGAGACCAGACTCTTGACTCTGGAGACCTTCTCATCCTCACAGACCTGTCAAGAGACAAGAACACATATTTAACACTGTGAGGGATGAGCATTAAATTGTGAAACTACATCTTCATCCTCACAGACCTGTCAACTGACAGGAACACACAGATTCAACACAGTGAGGGGATGAGCATTAAACTGTGAAACTACATCCTCACAGACCTGTCAACAGACAGGTACACACAGATTCAACACAGTGAGGGGATGAGCATTAAACTGTGAAACTTCATCTTCATCCTCACAGACCTGTCAACAGACAGGAACACACAGATTTAACACAGTGAGGGGATGAGCATTAAACTGTGAAACTACATCATCATCCTCACAGACCTGTCAACAGACAGGAACACACAGATTCAACACAGTGAGGGGATGAGCATTAAACTGTGAAACTACATCTTCATCCTCACAGACCTGTCAACAGACAGGAACACACAGATTCAACACAGTGAGGGGATGAGCATTAAACTGTGAAACTACATCCTCACAGACCTGTCAACAGACAGGAACACACAGATTCAACACAGTGAGGGGATGAGCATTAAACTGTGAAACTACATCCTCACAGACCTGTCAACAGACAGGAACTCACGCACACTATCAAAGCAATATAGAAGCACAGCGAGAGGATAGACGTGCACCGATATTAACTGTACCCGCATCACAGTGTCACAGACCCGGATTATACAAGCGCAGAAACGGTTTCAACACAAAAGCTTTGTAATGTATTGAATGTAAACATTAAATCTGTTTGTGTCTGTTTCACTTTTTACTGCGTTATAACCTGTTGATATTATGAGAAGTGGAGAATAACAGCGACTGCTGTATAACGTTACTGCATGGAGACGGTAAACGGTACCAGCACTCGGGTCTGCTGGAGCTACCATTGCCTTATTTCTCTCGTTTGTTTAAAAACAGAGCTGTCTTAAAACAAAACTGTGAGTTTATTTATTTACAATAGTTACACTCTCGCCCACCCTCCGTGCCAGGCCTCGCAATCCCCGGTGTTTCCAGCTTGTATTTCCCCAGGACAAAGCGCCCTCAGCCGGGCGTGGTGATCAGCCCCCCTCGCCAAGCTTACCTGTAAACAGCACCCTTTCCCTTGCAGCGGCTTCACTGTGAGAATCATTGTCGTTTAATTCACTCGATTACTGCTTCTACAATATTTAACAGACTGTATGACTTTATATAGTTCTAAATGTCCCAAAAAATTGAAATCTTTTTTTTTATTTTTTTTTTGCTCCAGCGAAAACAAACGGTTGCTGCGTCACTAAAAGCAGCCGCGTCCTGAAGCGACAGGAAACCCTTTCTCTGGAAATCGGAGCAGCAATACCAGTTTGCAATCGCTTGTCTGAAACGTAATAAAGTAAAATGCTCGGCAGCTTCAAAACAACCCACGCGTCCAAATTCAGATTAAAAAATACCTTTTAAACGCGGGTCCGAGTCACGTGATGGAGGGCTGCGGGGCGCCTGAGCCGCTTGTGTTCAGATGCAAGTGCGGAGCGAAAGCGCAGCCCGGAGACCCGCAGCTAAACAAATAAACACAACCGCGCTGCTTTATACTGCCATCTCCAATAAGAAATAATCATGATGGACTGCCTTCGTCCACCCGCACATAAACACAACATAATAATAATAATAATGTCATTTTCTATTGCTTGTGTTAGTAATCATGCTTTCTGAAAGATCTGTTAAATCTGTGCGTCGTGTGTGTCGTGTGCTTTTGGGGTGCACTGTGTTCTCGCAGCGAGTTTGTCGTGTGGCCCCAGTAAAAATCACGTGGCGTGTATTGTGTGCCGGCCACACAGCAGCTGAATGAATTACTATTCTTATAATTATTATTCTTATTATCACTGCCACTAGTGTATGCCTAACATGTCTAGTATGAATCGCGAGTGGTGTCATCTATGAATTAGTAGCAGGCTGTGTATGGAGGTTATTCCTTGCCAAAATTAGAAATAAATAAATACATCTTGAAATAAATAAATATCTGTGTATTTATTTAGATATTTATTCATTTTTAAATTTGGCATGTGTAAATAGCAATAGGTGTTTGCTCTGTGAAACTTGAAGCAAGCATAGGGGCTTCCATTTTGTGCAGCACGCTTGCGACCCAGCCTGTGTTATAATCTTGAAGGAGCCTGATGGCAGTCTGTGTGGGTCAGGGGTTCACTGCTCATGTTGTGCTGGGAGCTGAATATCCCCGAAGCTACGAACTCGAGTGTGGTCTTTTATTAAAAATCAGTTTTGTGGCTTTCCACGTATGAGATGTGTAGACAAAATTACAATCGTCTATAATTGACTGAATACAAGATTACAAGTAGTTTTGGAACATCTCCACCTGGTGGTCGGTTGTGGTGTTTACGGCAAACTAACTAAATGGGTTTCCCCATATCCCGTATATCCCCATATTACCCAGAACTCTATAGTTAGTGATTTGTTCTAGTTACCTTGAAAGCTAATTATATTTAAATTACTAATATAGTTTTTAATAATTAAAATTGTATAAAACATTCAACGTATAATTACCAATTTACATTTTGGCGACACTATAATATTTTTACTAATATTAATATATGTCGTGTAATGAAAACAAACCACAATGACGCTTTTGGCTATTTCTATGGGTTATAAATAGTTATTGTATTAATATTATTTGTATGTACCCCAGTGAGCCATAATTGTAAATGTATTTATTTGTGCAGTTTAACTGGAAAGTTAATCACTTAAATTATTTTTAATATATATATATATATATATATATATATATATTATATATATATAGATAGATATTTTGCTGCTGCTAATACAGGTGGTGTTAGTTGTGAAGCATTTGTTCAGTTAGCTCACCACCTAGAAGTGATGTAAATCTATAATAGAGTAACTGTAGAGAGAGAATTAGCACACCTTAATAACAATATGAAATTGGTTAGTTGATTCCAAGAGCCCTGATTGCAACCAACGCTGAGCTGTGAGTTAAAACACAAAACAACATTAATTTAAACAATAAACTCCACACAAATACATAAACAACGCAATGAATTGTAATGATAATTACAGTTTAACACTAGAACTACTGCAGCTGTCATTCTGATTGTTAGTAAAAACAATTGGTTTGGCTTAGTGCTCCTGAACTTGAGAGCTTGGTGCTTGTTTGAAAAGCTACAAGAGACATTTTCTGATGTAATTTATTTATCAACAGTTAAAAATAAACACTGATATATATATATAATATATAATTATATATATATAGATATATATACTATATATATTATATTCACACACACACACAATGCTGTTCCACATGATGAAGTTCTCCAACACCAACGTCACAATGAAAGCAGAAACACAAGTTACTTCATCAATAGAGAACATTTGAACACATCTTCATACAGCTCCTTACAGGGGGAAGAAAAACACCAGGTGCCACCAGCATGCAAAACACAAACATATAAAATAAAACAAACATTTAAAAAAACACAGCCCTTCAAACAGAGCTTCTATGTGGTTGCATGGCTGTAAAAACAGGAAAAAGTGACATTTTCAAATATAGCACAATACAATGAAATGTGCCACCTAAGGATAGGTACAGCATCGGAAGCAAAAGGTCCACAAACTTGTATTTCTGCAGTGATGATCTGCATGTATTACAGTTAGTCTGTAGCAATTTTCAGCCTCCTACCAGGGAGGAATGAGCTTCTCTTTTCATGACACTGAAAAGCTCTCATTAACCCCCTTCCACACACATGCAAACTCCCCACTCCCAGGGGTCATCTTGTCACGTATTAACTGACATCTGAAATCATTAAAGTCCATTTTGACTCTCTTTTGTCGAGTATTTGTCATTTCTATAGAGTGAAGCACAGTAATGTAATTGTAGCACACAGGACCATCAAAGGCATTTGGATGATTTTCACAGTGTGAGTGGTAGAGCATCTATACAAAATAAAAACACTGA
>NC_054571.1:34500-54500 GCF_017654505.1 Polyodon spathula | reverse complement strand
CAGAGATACAAACACAGAGATACAAACACATCCACCTGCAGAGATACAAACACAGAGATACAAACACATCCACCTGCAGAGATACAAACACAGAGATACAAACACATCCACCTGCAGAGATACAAACACAGAGATACAAACACATCCACCTGCAGAGATACAAACACAGAGATACAAACACATCCACCAGTAGAGATACAAACACACCAACCTGCAGAGATACAAACACATAGATACAAACACATCCACCTGCAGAGATACAAACACATAGATACAAACACATCCACCTGCAGAGATACAAACACAGAGATACAAACACATCCACCTGCAGAGATACAAACACAGAGATACAAACACATCCACCTGCAGAGATACAAACACAGAGATACAAACACATCCACCAGTAGAGATACAAACACACCCACCTGCAGAGATACAAACACATAGATACAAACACATCCACCTGCAGAGATACAAACACATACAAACACATCCACCTGCAGAGATACAAACACAGAGATACAAACACATCCACCTGCAGAGATACAAACACATAGATACAAACACATCCACCAGCAGAGATACAAACACAGAGATACAAACACATCCACCAGTAGAGATACAAACACACCCACCTGCAGAGATACAAACACATCCACCAGTAGAGATACAAACACACCCACCTGCAGAGATACAAACACATAGATACAAACACATCCACCTGCAGAGATACAAACACAGAGATACAAACACATCCACCTGCAGAGATACAAACACAGAGATACAAACACATCCACCTGCAGAGATACAAACACAGAGATACAAACACATCCACCTGCAGAGATACAAACACAGAGATACAAACACATCCACCAGTAGAGATACAAACACACCCACCTGCAGAGATACAAACACATAGATACAAACACACCCACCTGCAGAGATACAAACACAGAGATACAAACACATCCACCAGTAGAGATACAAACACACCCACCTGCAGAGATACAAACACATAGATACAAACACATCCACCTGCAGAGATACAAACACAGAGATACAAACACATCCACCTGCAGAGATACAAACACACCCACCTGCAGAGATACAAACACATAGATACAAACACATCCACCTGCAGAGATACAAACACAGAGATACAAACACATCCACCTGCAGAGATACAAACACAGAGATACAAACACACCCACCTGCAGAGATACAAACACAGAGATACAAACACATCCACCAGTAGAGATACAAACACAGAGATACAAACACATCCACCTGCAGAGATACAAACACAGAGATACAGGCACACGCTGTATTATACAGTATAACGTGTGTTATAGTGCAGTGGACTGTACCATGTTGTGCTGTGTGTTATAGTGCAGTGGACTGTACCATGTTGTGCTGTGTGTTATAATGCAGTGGACTATACCATATTGTGCTGTGCGAGGTAGCGGATGGACTCTCTCACTCCGGAGCTGATCAGGTTGGAGGTGTACCCCAGGAAGATGGTACAGCCCGAGTGATGCCGCTGGCTCAGGTCTGGGGGGGCGGAGGGCTCCTCTGTCTGCTCCAGTGGCTCCAGCCTCTTCTCTATCTGGGGAGTCAGGAGGAAGTGAGCATGTTACTGGGGCTCTGCTGTACAACCACTTCAGTGGGGATCAGCTTCACTTTCAATGGCTGTTAATCTCCTGCACTGCTCTTCTCTCCTCTCACCATGCTGTTAATCTCCTGCTCTCCTCTCCTCTCCTCTCACCATGCTGTTAATCTCCTGCACTGCTCTCCTCTCCTCTCCTCTCACCATCACCAACCATCAGCTTCACTTTCAATGGCTGTTAATCTCCTGCACTGCTCTTCTCTCCTCTCACCATGCTGTTAATCTCCTGCTCTCCTCTCCTCTCCTCTCACCATGCTGTTAATCTCCTGCACTGCTCTCCTCTCCTCTCCTCTCACCATGCTGTTAATCTCCTGCACTGCTCTCCTCTCACCATGCTGTTAATCTCCTGCACTGCTCTCCTCTCCTCTCACCATGCTGTTAATCTCCTGCACTGCTCTCCTCTCACCATGCTGTTAATCTCCTGCACTGCTCTCCTCTCCTCTCACCATGCTGTTAATCTCCTGCTCTCCTCTCCTCTCACCATGCTGTTAATCTCCTGCACTGCTCTCCTCTCCTCTCACCATGCTGTTAATCTCCTGCACTGCTCTCCTCTCACCATGCTGTTAATCTCCTGCACTGCTCTCCTCTCCTCTCACCATGCTGTTAATCTCCTGCACTGCTCTCCTCTCCTCTCACCATGCTGTTAATCTCCTGCACTGCTCTTCTCTCCTCTCACCATGCTGTTAATCTCCTGCACTGCTCTCCCGAAGCTGGTAGCCTGGAAGCCGGTAGTGAGGTAGGACTGCAGCAGAGCTTTGTGATCCACTCCCTGGTTGAAGTCATAACCTTTGACCTGCGGCGTCCCCTCTGGGAGGGAGGAGCTCCCCTTTAGCACCGCCTCCAGGGCTTGAGAAGGGGTGGGCTCTGCCATGGCTGCACCAATCACAGCGGAGAACCGACGCAGGCTCTGAAGGCAAAGGATAAAGCAGGCATTGCGTCATCACTGTCTCATGTGTTTGTATGAGTGTGTGTAAACCCACAGCCTCTCCCTAAGTGCAGCTGTTGTTTGTTGGCTGTCCAGTTTGTTTATGTGGACACAGCACAGCTTGGAATATAAAATACAATTATTCTTTCAAAAATACTAAAAGATGATTATTTAAAAAAAAAAATACTGTACATTATTATTCTTTAATATTATAGATTATTATTTTACAAAATACTACAGATTACTGCAGACAAAAACAAAACCGTTCAGATTTGTCTGCATCTCTCTGTAGATACATCTGCCGGTCCCACTCGTTCAGAAGAGCCTTCTATCATTCTCCACTGATCTACAAAACTGGTGATACATTGTACTCTGTGCATTTCCACAGGACTGTGTTAGAATGACCGGAACCGGGACGAGTCCGACACGAATAAAAACCTCCCATTAAACTCCAAGTCCAATTCTTACCGTCACAAGATGAAAGCAGCACCTGAATCGTGAGCCTCTTCCCTGAAGAGCGGGGCGCCTGTCCCTCAGCAGCAGCCGTGACAAGCGCGACACCCACAGACAGCGGCCACTGTACGGCAGGCTGGCTCGGTTCGATTCTGGAGCAGATGGGGCTGCTGTACTGTAGAGACTGACCTGGTTCCGTTTCTGTGATGGGTCTCTGGGTCTCTCTCTCTCTCTCTCTCTCTCTCTCTCTCTCTCTCTCTCTCTCTCTCTCTCTCTCTCTCTCACACCGCAATGCAGGGCGCCGCCATGTTGTTGTACGGATGCCAGCGGCTACGGGTCCTCAGAAGGGCCTGCCAGTGCCAGCAGCGCTATTCCACGCCAACGTCGCGTTTTTCGATCAAGCTATTTTGCGATGACTTACAAACAAAGGGGGGTGAGGGGGAATCTAGACAGCAGTTAATTAGCCAGGGTCCCGTACGAGGAACAGATTAGCCAGGGTCCCGTACGAGGAACAGATTAGCCAGGGTCCCGTACGAGGAACAGTAGAGTTCGTGTACAGTTTACTGCCAACATACCTGCCTAACAGTGAGGTAACCAAATTAGAGAATTATAGAAGAGCCGTGTCACTACTACTACTTATTATTATTATTATTTTCTTAGTAGACGCCCTTATCCAGGGCGACTTACCGTTGTATACAATAAATCAATAAATATTATTTTCTTTTCTGAGGAACTCGGGTTTGAAAAGAAAGCTCCGGGCTATCCCTGACTCCAAGGGCAAGCCTACCTCTTTGTCATCGCTTTCATGTTGCGCGCTGTCTGTTGTTGTGTTTAATTTGGGAGTCCCCCCCCCCCCCCCCCCCGTCTTGTCCAGTGCCGTGTCTCTGAACGCAAGCGAGGAATGAAACGACGTGTTTTTGCCGTGAAGGAGTTGCTGCTGTATTAAACTGCGTGACCGTGTAACGAGAAAGACCGACTCAGCCCTGCAATATGAGAATTGAAATTGCGTTTTCAATAAATGAGATTGTTTTACATCTCTGGCATTTTTATTGTGCGTGTGCGTGTAGAAGCTGGTGCGAACTGCCTCCAATCTTTAACTTCATCTGAAGGTCGCGCTTCCAGTGGCGTGGACGGGCCGGCTCCCCTAAATTAGATTATAAACCCAGCCTAGCCCTCGCTACCAATGACTTCACTGCTAATAAAGCAAACGCGAAACCCGGTGCGATTTGATATCGGGGCAGCTCGGGAGCAGATAACAGCGCTGAGAGTTACACCAGGGTTAGACACGGGCGCGGTGAAATACACGATCACACAGAGCGGGTTCAGTGCCGGATTAAACACAGCGGAATAGGGAGCGGGAAATCGGGTTAAAGCGCATTAGAAGCAGGCTGCTGTGTTCTCCAGGAGGGAAGAGTTGAGTTGAGATGTTTGGTGCATTTGGGTGGAAAAAAAAAAACAAAACGTTTATATGTAACGTTTTCGTGTGATGGGGTCGCTAACCTCCTGCCACTCACACACGCCCCTGCACTCACACACACCCCTCTACTCCACTCCACACACACACACACACCTCCACTCCACTCCACACACACACACACCCCTTCACTCCACTCCACACCACACACACACACACTCCACTCACACACACACACACCTGCACTCACACACACACCCCTGCACTCACACACCCCTCAACTCCACTCCACTCCACACACACACTCCTTCACTCCACTCCACTCCACACACACACACAGTACCGCTAACCAGTCCAGTCTGAACATGACAAAGCGATGCAGACCGTCCACTGGACTCACCTACCACACGCCTTCCGCCAGAGGGCGCTTACGGAGCGCTCTGCTCTGGGTTTGCTGCTCGTCGGAAACTTTGAACAGGAACACAGATATATTCTTGATAGTGAAACTTAAATGTGCTATTTTTTAAATCACAATTCTAATTTTAATGTGGCACAATCTATTTAAAAGTGGCTGATATTAAAACTGGTATTTCTCGTATCGGTGATGGAATCGCTGGTCGTGTTAAAGGGCTGTCTGCCCGCAGCTCAGGGGCATGAAATTGCAGCACAAGAGATTCAAGACACCGTGTTCATTCATTCCAGCGCGGATTTCAAACATCGTTTATTGTTTTCTTACAGATCAAAAAAGGCCACATACTGAATCACACACAAAATAAATGCACCGAGAATAACAGCATCTCATTGAGGACTTTTGGCAGGTAAAGAAAGGGTTGCATAAGAGAGAGAGAGAGAGAGAGAGAGAGAGAGAGAGAGAGAGAGAGAGAGAGAGAGAGAGAGAGAGAGAGAGAGACCCCGCACTCAGAACCCTGAATTAACACTGGAAAGAATCGCTCTCATGAATACAGGCTCCAGTTTGCAGTTGGACTGAAATCTCCTGTTTGAAGCTGGGCAGGGCTGCTCTGCCAGGCTGCCCATTCCCTGAATGTGTCTGTGTGTTACAATAACCTGCAGCTTCGGACAAGCATCGCCTCCTCCTATAGAGAGACCTCAGCATGCTTCACAGAGTCCAGTGAAACTGCTGAGTAACAGGACCTCGACACTTTTTTTTTTTTTTTTTTTTTTTTTTTAAATTATGTCTCGATCCTAAAATTGTAAGTGGTGCAAATCTTTTGGCCAGGGCTGTGCTCTCCCCCCTCGCTTTCCTGATTATTGATCAGTGGAGCTGGATCTTGAGCAGGAAGGTGCGAATCTCCATGGGCTGCAGAGTGACCAGAGTGGGGGGGTCGTCAGGGTCAGCCGACCAACTCTCCAGACGAGACCAGCCTGAAACACAGCGTCACACACAGGCATGAAGAGACAGTGCAGCCTGAAACACAGCGTCACACACAGGCATGAAGAGAGTGCAGCCTGAAACACAGCGTCACACACAGGCATGAAGAGACAGTGCAGCCTGAAACACAGCGTCACACACAGGCATGAAGAGACAGTGCAGCCTGAAACACAGCGTCACACACGGGCATGAAGAGACAGTGCAGCCTGAAACACAGCGTCACACACAGGCATGAAGAGACAGTGCAGCCTGAAACACAGCGTCACACACAGGCATGAAGAGACAGTGCAGCCTGAAACACAGCGTCACACACGGGCATGAAGAGACAGTGCAGCCTGAAACACAGCGTCACACACGGGCATGAAGAGACAGTGCAGCCTGAAACACAGCGTCACACACGGGCATGAAGAGACAGTGCAGCCTGAAACACAGCGTCACACACAGGCATGAAGAGACAGTGCAGCCTGAAACACAGCGTCACACACGGGCATGAAGAGACAGTGCAGCCTGAAACACAGCGTCACACACGGGCATGAAGAGACAGTGCAGCCTGAAACACAGCGTCACACACGGGCATGAAGAGACAGTGCAGCCTGAAACACAGCGTCACACACGGGCATGAAGAGACAGTGCAGCCTGAAACACAGCGTCACACACGGGCATGAAGAGACAGTGCAGCCTGAAACACAGCGTCACACACGGGCATGAAGAGACAGTGCAGCCTGAAACACAGCGTCACACACAGGCATGAAGAGACAGTGCAGCCTGAAACACAGCGTCACACACGGGCATGAAGAGACAGTGCAGCCTGAAACACAGCGTCACACACGGGCATGAAGAGACAGTGCAGCCTGAAACACAGCGTCACACACGGGCATGAAGAGACAGTGCAGCCTGAAACACAGCGTCACACACAGGCATGAAGAGAGTGCAGCCTGAAACACAGCGTCACACACGGGCATGAAGAGACAGTGCAGCCTGAAACACAGCACCACACACAGGCATGAAGAGACAGTGCAGCCTGAAACATTAAGAACATTTTTGTTGGGAACAGGAGTGGAGTGGGACAGCTTTGGCCGCCCCCCCGCCCAGTCTAAATGAAGAAACACACACAGTACCTCCCGAGCTCCTCCAGGCCAGTCTGGACATCTCGTCTCTCCACTGATTGGCTCCCAGAGTCAGCTCCCTCAGCCCTTTGACGCTGAACCGAGAGAAGACTTTCTGTGGAGAAGTGGAGAGGAGAAGAGGAGAGTTAGTGCTGGCATTGGGGAGAGGAGAGAGGGGGAGGGGGATGAGGATCCTGTTCTTTACCTGCAGGTCCACAGTGGCGGGCAGGGAGTGGGTGCTGCTCTCGTTCTTCTCAAACTGGTGCTCCAGCCTCAGCAGCACAGTGTCAGAGTCCCACTGAGACAGTGTGAGGAGATGAACATTGACAGGGAGCGCGCTGACCACTGCAGAGAACTGGAGAGAGACAGAGAAATGAAGTGAGCAGGAGGAGGCTGCAGGCACTCCAGTGTCAGTGTGTACTTACCTCCTGCTTGGCGCCCCCTGGCTGCAGGAGGATCCGGGGCAGCAGCCACTCCAGTGTGTACTTACCTCCTGCTTGGCGCCCCCTGGCTGCAGGAGGATCTGGGGCAGCAGCCACTCCGGTGTGTACTTACCTCCTGCTTGGCGCCCCCTGGCTGCAGGAGGATCTGGGGCTGCAGCCACTCCTGCTGTGCTTGGGGGCGGTGCAGCTCTGCCGCAGACTCGGGGGGCGAGAGAAAGACGAGCAGGCGGCCGCGCACCACCAGCCCGTCGTAGTAATCTCCTGGCTCGGAGAGGGCCTCTCCCACACCCCGGAAATCATCCAGCAGGAGGCGCCGGTGCAGCTGGGAGAACAACACAGGCAGGGCCAGGGCTTATTAAACACACAATACATCAATGAAGCCTATTATCATTATTAATACAGAAATGATCAGGAGCCAGCAGTTTGAGCAGGGTTAGAAACTCACACTAGCCCTGCTGCTGCTGCACCCAGTCCTGGGGTTCAGAGCTCCCCTCAATGAAGTCTAGTATTATTATTAATATTATTACTGTTATTGATATTATTATTATTATTTTCAGGAGTTTGAACAATCAGGATCCTGATGAATCTTAACTGATTGAACTTTTCAAAGCACGCACAGGTCTCCAGGGTTTCTAATAGAGGGAGTCGTTCTGATTTGAAAAGTCTTGCTTCCCTGACCTTGCAGCTCCTCGGCTTGGCATGTGGCCTGAAATGCTCCCATGCTGGAGAGACAGGCTTCTCATAACTCAGGGTGCAGCTCTGATCTCACAGGGAGGACAAACCCTTTGTTTCTCTTAATAAGCTGTTCTGAGGCGTTACGTACAAACCAAAAACAAACCAATTAAAACTGGTTCTGAAACCGCTTTAAAAAAGTGAAGGGAAGAGTCACATAACGCAAAGACCCCCCCTGCAACTGGAACCCTTTCAATATCACCCCCCCTGCAACTGAACCCTTTCAATATCACCCCCCCCCCCCTGCAAATATCACCCCCCCCCCCCCTGGGGGGACGTGAAACCTTTAGTGGGGGACGCGGGGGGGACGTTACCTTGGGAACTGGAAGTGGGGGGGGGGGGGGACTTTCACCTTGGGACCCCCCCCCCCTGTGGGGGGGGGAAACCCTTCAACTGGGACCCCCCCCACCTTTGCCTTGGGGAAAGATAGTGGATCACCCCCGTTGACCTGCAATAGTGGGCAACGTTGAACCCCTTGGGAAATTATCACCCCCCCTGTTGACCTGGGGACCCCCGCAATATAGGTGTGGGGGGGGACCTGCAATATGGGAAACCCCCTCAATATCACCCCCCCCCCAACCCAATATTGGGTGGGGGTCCGGGACCCTTTCAATAGTACCCCCCCCTGCAACTGGAACCCTTTTTCAATATGACCTTGCAACTGGAAAGTTATGCAAGTGGGGGGGGGGGCACGTGGAACCCTTGGGAAAGTCACCCCCCCCTGCCCTCTGCAACTGAACCTTTCAATATCAAGTTCACCCCCTGCAAACTGAACCCTTTCAATATCACACCCCCCCTTGGGAAAACTGGACCTTTCAATATCACCCCCCCCCCGTGGACTTGGGAACAGTTCAATATCACCCCCCCTCGTGGACTGGAACCCTTTCACTTGGGAAAGTTATAGTGGGGGGGACGTTGACCCCCCTTGGGTTTCAATATCACCCCCCTGCAACTGGAACCCTTTCAATATCACCCCCCCTGCAACTGGAACCCTTTCAATATCACCCCCCCCTGCAACTGGAAAGGTTTTGGGGGGACGTTGACTCAAAGTATAGGGGGGGGGGGTAGACCCCCCCTGCAACTGGAACCCTTTCAATATCACCCTTCAATATCACCCCCCCTGGGGACGTGGAACCTTGGGAAACTTGCAAACGGAACCCTTTCAATGGGACCCCCCCTGCAACTGGAACCCTTTCAATATTGGGAAAGTTATAGTGGGGGCAACTGGAACCCTTTCAATATCACCCCCCTGCAACCCTGCAACTGAACCCTTTCAATAGTATCCCCCCACCCCCCCCCCCTGCAACTGGAACCCTTATAGTGGGGGGGGGGGGGACCTGCAACTGGGAACCCTTTCAATATCACCCCCCCTTGCAACCCTTTCAAACCCCCCAATGCGGGGGGGACTTGACTTTGGGAAAGTTATAGTGTGGGCCCCCCCCTGCAACTGGAACCCTTTCAATATCACCCCCCCTGCAACTGAACCCTTTCAATATCACCCCCCCCCCCCCCTGCAACTGGACCCCCACTGCAAACTGGGAAAAAGTTTCAATATCACCCCCCCCCCCCCCTTTGCAAAGTTAGTGGGGCACCCCCCGGGGGACGTGACTTCAAGTATCAGTGGGGGGGGGACCCCCTGCAACTGGGGAAAGTTCAATATCACCCCCCCCCCGCAACTGAACCCTTTCAATATCACCCCCCCCCCCTGGAACAACTGGAACCCTGCAACTGACCCCCCCTGCAACTTTCAATATCACCCCCCTGCAACTGGAACCCTTTCAATATCACCCCCCCTGCAACTGAACCCTTTCAATATCACCCCCCTGCAACTGGAACCCTTTCAATATCACCCCCCCTGCAACTGAACCCTTTCAATATCACCCCCCCCGGCTGAAACCCTTTCAATATTATAGTGGGGGGGGAACTTGACCTTGGGAAATATCACCCCCCCTGCAACTGGGAAAGTTTTCAATATCACCCCCCCCTGCAACTGGGAAAGTTCAATATCACCCCCCTGCAACTGAACCCTTTCAAAGTATCACCCCTGCAACTGGAACCCTTCAATATCACCCCCCCCTGCAACTGGAACTTTTTCAACATCACCCCACCCCCCCCCCCACCATGAGCTCCACAGAGCCGTCCTGGATGCTGCTGCCTCCCATGGAGCGATCAGTCAGGAGGGTGAGCTGAGTGTCCGAGTCCTGGAGAGGAGAGGGGTGTGACTCAAGGCTCAGGACCAGAGGGGGGGGGGGGGGGGGGGGGGGGGGGGGGGGAGAGAGAGAGAGAGACAGGGTTACATCTTTGTACTGCTCTTTATTTTCAAAGGCTCTATACTGTTAAAACACCAAAACACGTTTATTACAAAAAAAAAAAAAAAAAAAAAAAAAAAAAAACACAACAAGCCAGCAAACCAGCCCCATGACTCCCCTGAGCCTCCACTTCGCCGGGACGCATTCGCAGATCTGTGCAGTAAGACGGGGGCAGGGTTGGGGTCCAGCGGTTCTTTTTCAATTGCAATTCCATTTCCCCAGGAAGGGATCACAGTGCTGTGCAGTGGGAGTGTCCCTCCCTGACTGGCTGCACTGGGGTGATCTGCAGGGAGTTGCTTATTCCCTCACACAAGTGCTCGTGCTTTGAGCTCTGACAGCGACAGCCTCTAGCTCGTTCCGGGAGAAGATCTGCGGCTCACCTTGATGTAGATGCGGCTGTTCACTGGGTAGTAGTTCCCGGCTACAGGCTCCGTCTGCTTCAGAGTCCAGGTGGGGCGAAAGTTCCTCCTGCAGCAAGCCAGCCATCAGAAACACGTGCAATGAGAGAGGCAGAGAGAGAGAGGCTATCAGGCATTTGTGTCTTCCACATCTCCCCATAAGTAAGAGACTAGAAGAGTTTCTTTGATCCGTCCTCATACGAGGTTGCCGTGTATGAAAGTGTGAAAGGGTTAAGTTAGTTGGTTTGTTCTTATTTACAGCACTGAATGCTGCTTGATATGAATTGGTTCTTTTTACACAATTTCTAAATGACTCTCAGAAGAAGCGATCATGCATAAATGACTTGAACTCAACGACACAGCGGCACTGCGCAGAAGAGTCTCCTTTCTTTACTAGGCAGTTCGCAGGGCGAGTTCTGGGGCTGCATTAGAAGATTCCACTGCAAACGGGGGGGCTGACCTCCTCTCCAGGATCTCCCTCCCGTTGGAGTCAGTGTAGAACAGTCCGGCTGTCTTCAAGGGAGTGTCGAAGCGAGTGATGATCTCCTTCCCCAGACCATCCCTGAGAGAGAGAGCAAGAAATCAGAGATACACACACACACACACACAAACACACACACTCCGACACTCACCCCACGGGAATGGGCCCCACTGTCCACTCTAGCTCCAGGATGTTCTGGGCCCGGTAGAGACGCACCACCTGAGAGCACCAGGAGCTGAAGTTCTGATACATCTCCTGCACCACCGCGTTCTGAGAGGGAGGGAGGCAGTGTGAACAGATACCAGCCTACTCTGAATCTCTCCCCTGTGTGTGTATGTCTATAGCCCCGGATCTCTCCCCTGTGTGTGTCTCTCTCCCCTGTGTGTGTCTCTAGCCCCGTGTCTCTCCCCTGTGTGTGTCTCTAGCCCCGTGTCTCTCCCCTGTGTGTGTCTCTCCCCCGTGTCTCTCCCCTGTGTGTGTCTATAGCCTCGTGTCTCTCACCTGTGTCTCTATAGCCCCATGTCTCTCACCTGCACAGTGTAGGTCTGGGCGCTGCTGCTCACAGGGATTGGTTCAGAGGAGTTGGGTCTGAAGATGTAGGCTCCAGAGGTCTGCGAGCTCTCGTAATTCCCTCTGCTGGCGTTATACCTGCAGGCATTCAAACAAGGGAAAGAGAAACAGCGTCTCCAACAGTCACACGGGCACTTCAAGAGCTCTCTGTTCTAACTTTGATGTTGTTTAATATAATAAATAAATAACAATTCAAAAGAAGAATAAAAACACAGCCCAGGTGCTTTGATGGCGATACAGAAAGTGAACGTGTGCATTGAAAATAACAAGACCCAAAACAGCACTGCAGTTACATTCATCAAAATAAACAGCACTGCAGTTACATGCATCAAAATATCAACTCTCATCTTACAACCCTGGACTACACAGAGCAAGTCACTGAACACAACACAGGTGTCTGACTGGTTCTTGTGTGTCTCAGTGTGTCTCACTGGTTCTCTCGTCTCTGTTTGGTGTCTCTTTTTCTCTCTCTCACCAGTAGAAGTTCTGTTTGATTGGCAGGGTTCTCTTCATATCCAGACTCTGGATCTCACTCAGCAGGCCGGTCTGAGGGTCAAAGTTCACCCTGAAGAACTGAAACAGAGACACATGTCAATAAAGCACACAGAGACATATTCCTGTTATCTCACACACACAGTGACACTGTCTCACACGCACGCACACAGTGACACTGTCTCACACGCACGCACACAGAGTGACACTGTCTCACACACGCACACAGAGTGACACTGTCTCACACACACACACAGAGTGACACTGTCTCACACACACACACAGAGTGACACTGTCTCACACACACACACACAGAGTGACACTGTCTCACACACGCTCACAGAGTGACACTGTCTCACACACACACACAGAGTGACACTGTCTCACACACACACACACACACAGAGTGACACTGTCTCACACACACACACACACAGAGTGACACTGTCTCACACACACACACACACACACACAACACTGTCACACACACACACACACAGAGTGACACTGTCTCACACACACACACACACACTGTCTCACACACACAGAGTGACACTGTCTCACACACACACACACAGAGTGACACTGTCTCACACACACACACACACAGAGTGACACTGTCTCACACACACACACACACACACAGTGACACTGTCTCACACACACACACACAGTGACACACAGTGACACTGTCTCACACACACACAGAGTGACACTGTCTCACACACACACACACTGTCTCACACACACACACACAGTGACACTGTCTCACACACACACACACACACACAGTGACACTGTCTCACACACACACACACACACAGTGACACTGTCTCACACACACACACACACACAGTGACACTGTCTCACACACACACACACACAGTGACACTGTCTCACACACACACACACAGTGACACTGTCTCACACACACACACACACAGTGACACTGTCTCACACACACACACACACAGTGACAGACTGGACACACTGTCTCACACACACACACACAGTGACACACACACACACACACACAGAGTGACACTGTCTCACACACACACACACACACAGTGACACTGTCTCACACACACACACACAGAGTGACACTGTCTCACACACACACACACAGTGACACTGTCTCACACACACACACACAGTGACACTGTCTCACACACACACACACACACAGTGACACTGTCTCACACACACACACACACACAGAGTGACACTGTCTCACACACACACACACACACAGTGACACTGTCTCACACACACACACACACACAGTGGACCACTGTGACACACACACACACACACAGTGTGACACTGTCTCTCACACACACAGAGTGTGTGTGTGTGTGTGTCACTGTGACACACAGTGTGTGGTTTCACTGTGACAGGAGTGTGTCTGTGTGTGTCACACACACACAGTGGACACTGTGTGTGACACTGTCTCACACACACACACACACACAGTGACACTGTCTCACACACACACACACACACAGTGACACTGTCTCACACACACACACACACACACACTGTCACACACACACACACACAGTGACACTGTCTCACACACACACAGTGACACTGTCTCACACACACACACACACACAGAACACACAGTGTGTGACACAAACACACACACACAGTGACAGTGTCTCACACACACACACACACAGTGACACTGTCTCACACACACACCACACAGTGTGACACTGTCTGTTGACACGTGTGTCACACCACACACACAAACAACCCCAAACACACAGAGTGACACTGTCTCACACACACACACACACAGTGACACTGTCTCACACACACACACACACACAGTGACACTGTCTCACACACACACACACACACACAGAGTGACACTGTCTCACACACACACACACACAGTGACACTGTCTCACACACACACACACAGAGTGACACTGTCTCACACACACACACACACACATGACACTGTGTCACACACAACACACACACACAGAGTGACACTGTCTCACACGCACGCACACAGAGTGGACACTGTCTCACACACACACACACCAGAGTGACACTGTGGGACACACACACACAGTGACACTGTCTCACACACACACACACACACAGTGACACTGTCTCACACACACACACACACACAGAGACACTGTCTCACACACACACACACACACACACACACACACACACACACTAGTGACACTGTCTGGCACTGTGAACCACACACACACACACACACACACAGTGACACTGTCTCACACACACACACACACAGTGACACTGTCTCACACACACACACACACACAGTGACACTGTCTCACACACACACACACAGTGACACTGTCTCACACACACACACAGTGACACTGTCTCACACACACACACACACACAGAGTCACTGTCTCACACACACACACACACACAGTGACACTGTCTCACACACACACACACACACACAGTGACACTGCTCACACACACACCACACACACTGTGACACAGTGACACAGAGTCTCACACACACACACACACTGTCTCTCACACACTCACACACACAGTGACACTGTCTCACACACACACACACAGTGACACTGTCTCACACACACACACACGGAGTCACACTGTCACACACACACACACACACACACACACACTCCCAGCACGCTCACCTCGTTCTGGATGCTCATTGGCTTGTCCCGCTTGCTCTGCTGCACCCTGGTGGCTCGAAGGTTGTTCTGCGCCATTCTAGACACGGTGTAGGTGGTGAATCCGAGTTCAGGAAGGGAGGAGAGGAAGACGAGTTCGTTGACAGAGTACCCGCGGTCCCGGCGCAGTGCCCGCGTGGCATTCGAGACAGGAACCACCTGAGAGAGAGAGAGAGAGGCAGTGTGTAATTTCATATGGAATACAGAACTGTTGAATATTTCTGTGCATTTAAAATAATTATAAAACTCTCGATAGCTCACATACAGAGCTTCAGATAGTCAGCGCTCATCAGATAGTCAGAGCTCAGATAGTTGGGGCTCGTTACAGTCAGAGCTCAGATAGCTCTCATCAGATAGTCGGCGCTCATCAGACAGCATGTGCAATGCCTGGAGTTGCTGCTGCACTCGCTCACACTCACCTCACTGTCGACAGGCTGCCCGGACGAGTCTGTCACACTGAACTGGGAGCCGTTGACTGGGAGGCGCACTGGCCAGCTCACCCTGCGAGCCAGCGGGTTATACAGGATCACCGAGAACTGAGGGGAGAGAGAGAGAGAGAGAGAGAGAGAGGAGAGGGTTATACAGGATCACCGAGAAGAGAGGAGAGAGAGAGAGAGAGAGAGAGAGAGATTATACAAGGCAACAAGAAGTGAGGAGAGGAGAGGGGAGGTGAGGGGGAGTGCTTGCTAGTATAGTCATAAACTCTTGTTGTTTTATGTTTAAAGGTGCAGAGGGAGGAGATGAGAGGGAGGGACAATCTTACCTTCTGGGAGGATTCTGACGTGGGGCACACGCTGATGTTGAGATTCTCACAGAAGACGACAGGCCCCCGACTCCCAGTCAGAGCTGACATGGCGTTAGCCACCAGAATCTGCAGAGAGAGAGAGAGAGAGAGAGAGACACATGGGTTAGAGCCTCCTCCCTGCTCCCTGCTTCCTCCTCCGAGCCATCGCACGCACACACGGCAGGGTTTACAAGCCCTTTACTCCAAAGAGTAACTCAACATCACCTGGCACTGGTCCCAGCCCCGGGACACAGCCTCACCTGGCACTGGTCCCAGCCCCGGGACACAGCCTCACCTGGCACTGGTCCCAGCCCCGGGACACAGCCTCACCTGGCACTGGTCCCAGCCCCGGGACACAGCCTCACCTGGCACTGGTCCCAGCCCCGGGACACAGCCTCACCTGGCACTGGTCCCAGCCCCGGGACACAGCCTCACCTGGCACTGGTCCCAGCCCCGGGACAGTCTCCTTGCATAGTCGTCCGCTACGTGCTGCTTCTCCGTCCCCGACACCGCGTCGTGATGCTGGGCCACGGCCATCGCCCTCTCTGCCAATCACAAGACAGGACAGCCTGGTCAGGGGGAGTCTGGACCAATAGGGTGACACACACACACACACACACTAGATATACACTGACTGACACACACACACGTAATATATAATATTCATTAATATATTTATATATATAATTGTAGAGAGCCTCACTGAGAGTATCGCTGTCTGCTTTGCCGTAGGGTCCATCCCTTGACACTTTGCCTCCCAGCACCTCCAACTGAGTGCAGACCTGCAGAGACACGAGACTCAGAGTCACTCCCAACCACACTGCCTCTAGTGGAGACTGGCACACACTGCACTGTGATCACACAGTGCCTGACCAGAGACAGGAGACTCAGAGTCACTCCCAACCACACTGCCTCTAGTGGAGACTGGCACACACTGCACTGTGATCACACAGTGCCTGACCAGAGACAGGAGACTCAGAGTCACTCCCAACCACACTGCCTCTAGTGGAGACTGGCACACACTGCACTGTGATCACACAGTGCCTGACCAGAGATAGGAGATTCAGAGTCACTCCCAACCACACACTGACCTGCAGGAAGTTGTTGCTGATTCGCTCGTATCGTTTGAGGGCGGGGCGGCTGGTGAAATACCCCGTCCAGAAGTTGTGGGCATTATCTGCGTAGGGGAAGAAATCATCATACTTCATCGACCTGCAGAGAGAGAGAGAGAGAGAGAGAGAGAGAGAGAGAGAGAGAGAGAGAGAGAGAGAGAGAGAGAGACAGGAGAGATGCGAGATCACACACACAGACGCTCACACACTGCAGCGACAGAGGAGAACTGAGCACACACACAGTCGAGCGTGTGTGGAGACCGTTGTGTAGCGAGTAGAATCAGGCAACTCTTGGGAGTGGAGTTAGCAGCGCGTGCAATTGGCGTCGGACGCTCGCACACACACACAGACGCTCGCACACACACACAGACGCTCACCAGCTGATGTTGGCGTTGTGGAGCCCGTTCAGGTAGCAGGAGGGAGTGGAGTAGAGCGCGTGCACATTGGTCTCGCTCGTCTGTGTTCAACAAGAACAACAACTTCTGTATGAAAACATCAACATATCTGACAAGCGGCGCTCCTGAAATGTGTCTCTGCCTATGTGAGAGCGAGCATGCGTGTGCGTGGCTGTAGTTTGAAGCAGTGCGTGTGCGTGTGTGTGATGCAGTGCGTGTGCGTGTCTGTGTGATGCAGTGCGTGTGCGTGTGATGCAGTGCGTGTGCGTGTGTGTGATGCAGTGCGTGTGCGTGTGATGCAGTGCGTGTGCGTGTACGTGTGATGCAGTGCGTGTGCGTGTATGTGTGATGCAGTGCGTGTGCGTGTGATGCAGTGCGTGTGCGTGTATGTAATGCAGTGCGTGTATGTGTGCTGCAGTGCGTGTGCTTCAGTGCGTGTGCGTGATGCAGTGCATGCGTGCGTGTGATGCAGTGCATGTGCGTGTACGTGTGATGCAGCGCATGTGCGTGTGATGCAGTGCGTGTGCGTGTACGTGTGATGCAGTGCATGTGCGTGTGATGCAGTGCGTGTGCGTGTGATGCAGTGCGTGTGTGCGTGTATGTAATGCAGTGTGTGTGTGTGATGCAGTGCGTGTGAGTGTGTGTGTGTGTGTGATGCAGTGCGTGTGCGTGTGATGCAGTGCGTGTGTGTGATGCAGTGTGTGTGGTTTGATGCAGTGCGTGTGGTTTGATGCAGTGCGTGCGATGCAGCGCGTGTGTGTGATGCAGTGCGTGTGATGCAGTGTGTGTGTGTGATGCAGTGCGTGTGCGTGTGATGCAGTGTGTGTGTGATGCAGTGCGTGTGTGTGTGTGAAATGCAGTGCGTGTGTGTGATGCAGTGTGTGTGTGTGTGTGTGTGATGCAGTGTGTGATGCAGTGCTTGTGCGTGTGATGCAGTGCGTGTGTGTGTGTGTGTGTGTGAGATGCAGTGTGTGTGAGATGCAGTGCGTGTGTGTGATGCAGTATGTGTGTGTGTGCGTGGCTGTGCTGTTGACCTGCAGGTTGACGTGGTGGATCAGCTTGTCCAGGTTCTTGTACCACAGGTTGGCGTTCTCATACTGGAAGTCTGAGCCCATCGTCATGATGATGTGATTCGTCCGGTAGTGAGAGGCCTGTACAGAGAGACAGAGACAGAGAGACTACTATGAAGTTGAGCACACACCCACTGACTGTCACTCACACACACACACTCACACTCACCTGAGCGTGTGCTGTCTCAATGAATCTCTGCACGATTTTGTCCACATTGTAATCCTCCATTGTCTTGTCGTCCATGATGGGAGCGTCTGAGCAGGACTGGTCCCAGCAGAACCCATCGGGGGGGTTGTAGCCATTCGGGAGCACGCCTGGGGAGGGACAGCACAGCACACTCAGTGCGATACAGCACAGCACAGCACACTCAGCGCAATACAGCACAGCACACCACACCACACTCAGTGCAACACAGCACAGCACACTTAGTGCAATACAGCACAGGGGGCTGTATTGATTATTATATTACACTGACTGCAGTACATGTGAAGAGGCCCCCTGCGGGCTGTATTGACCATTGTGTTACACTGACTGCAGTACCTGTGAAGAGGCCCCCTGCGGGCTGTATTGACCATTGTGTTACACTGACTGCAGTACCT
This sequence comes from Polyodon spathula, assembly GCF_017654505.1. Taxonomy (NCBI): domain Eukaryota; kingdom Metazoa; phylum Chordata; class Actinopteri; order Acipenseriformes; family Polyodontidae; genus Polyodon; species Polyodon spathula. The sequence goes on along the minus strand of NC_054571.1, from coordinate 35,449 downwards.
GTGAAGAGGCCCCCCTGCGGGCTGTATTGACCATTGTGTTACACTGACTGCAGTACCTGTGAAGAGGCCCCCCTGCGGGCTGTATTGACCATTGTGTTACACTGACTGCAGTACCTGCGAAGAGGCCCCCTGCGAGCTGTATTGATTATTGTGTTACACTGACTGCAGTACCTGTGAAGAGGCCCCCTGCGGGCTGTATTGACCATTGTGTTACACTGACTGCAGTACCTGTGAAGAGGCCCCCTGCGGGCTGTATTGACCATTGTGTTACACTGACTGCAGTACCTGTGAAGAGGTCCCCTGCGGGAGGCTTCAGGTTGGCGCTTGCTCTCCACAGCAGCTCCATCTCCTTGTTCTGCAGCCGGGCCCGCTTGTCCTGATAGTCCAGACGCCCGAAGAAGAAGCCGTCGAAACCCATCTGAGAGACAAAACAATTCCAAATGAAAACACCTCCTTACATGAAGAGGCACCGACATAGAGAGAGAGAGAGAGAAACACAGAGAGAGACACACAGAGAGAAACACAGAGAGAGAGAGAGAGAGAGAGAGAGACAGAGGAGACACCCACAGAAAGACACACACACACACACAGAGAGAGAGCGAGAGAGAGGGGGGAGACACCCACAGAGAGACACACACACAAACACTCAGAGAGAGAAAGAGAGACACACACACGTCGTGTTCAACAGCAGCACAGGGCCTGTTAAAACAGGAATGCTTTGCTTCACGCTCCTCTTGCTCACACTGCAGCGGATACAGCCACTGAGTGAACTGCTTCACGTGGGGGAGGGTCTGATCATCACTGAGACCGAGGAGAATCTGAACCGTTTAACACCTGGAGCTCTTGAGCTGTCAACTCTCAGAGCAGCACAACTTTCACAAGGGCACAGAAACACCAGCCCATGTGAGAAACACTCCCCTTTCCTTTAAAAACTGCGAGACAGGGGGTG
>NC_054571.1:32806-34000 GCF_017654505.1 Polyodon spathula | reverse complement strand
TTACTTGTCGCGGTTAGTTTGAGCTGCCTGTTTACCCTGGAGAGAAGAGCTGTGCCGCACATCCCATTGACAATACCTGAAGTAAGCTTCTCTTTCATTTCATTCATCTTCTAAATCAGCCTTATATTGTCTGATTGGAACTGGTTGTTTGTGATGCTTTGTTTATTGTTATTAATATAAGTCTTTAATGTATTAATAGTTCCAGTAAACATGACACATATTTCGCTAGATCTTCGTGGCATGTAAAGTTTGTCTGTTAACAGTTTTAATTCTGACTCGGGCTCACTTAACAGAATAATTCTCCCGGTTTCACTGTTAGCAGTGCTGCGGGTAAGCTCTTTATATGTGGAGCCTGCAGGCTCCTATTATTTCTATATGGTCGCCTATTGCACTTCCGGTAATTTAAATAACTACAAACGCATGTATTTTGTTATTCCAGGCTTTTAGGTGTCGTGCTGATCAAACACATTGAGTGTACAAGCGGCTACAATAGGGCAGTGAGACGAGCTGATTCTCAACCAAGCCATTCAATATAGGAGAGGAGGGAGAGTTACACACAGGGGTAATAATGACGCTGTTTTAATCACGTGTGTATGAAACGGGTTATGACAATATTTCTTTCTTTCTTTAATATAAACAGCTGTAAGTCTGGTGTCTTGCATATCCTATTGCTTTACAATAATACCCGGTTGTCTGAGTTTGTGTTGAATTGGTGCTCTTGTTATCCCTTTCAAATACGGGCGCTACTGTAGAGTGAAACTGCGGGTCAGCTGAGTGGAGGGGGGCGGGGCCGAGCAACGATTTTTCCCGCCCTAGACAAACAAAATGTAACCAATCCAAGAGAGAGGCTGCAGTCACGTGACCCCAGCAGGGTACACACTGTCACGTGATTTGACCATTTTGGGGGGGGGGGGTGAAAAATATTCCTCGTTCCGCAGTTCTGTAGGAGGTAAGCGAGTCTTTATTGGGTTGTACAGTGTGTTTAAAACTACAGAAAGCTGTTGTGTTGTATTATTTTGAAAGGGCCAGGTTGTTGTGGATAGGAGCGCATTGTTGTGTGTGTGTGTGTATTTGTGAAGCGGCGTGGCTGTGCAGCGCATTGTTTGTATGTGTGTGTGTATTTGTGAAGCGGCGTGGCTGTGCAGCGCTTTGTTTGTATGTGTGTGTTGTATTTGTGGAGTGGCGTGGCTGTGC
>NC_054571.1:9269-32771 GCF_017654505.1 Polyodon spathula | reverse complement strand
TATGTGTGTGTTTGTATTTGTGAAGCGGCGTGGCTGTGCAGCGCATTGTTTGTATGTGTGTGTATTTGTGAAGCGGCGTGGCTGTGCAGCGCATTGTGTGTGTGTGTGTTGTATTTGTGAAGCGGCGTGGCTGTGCAGCGCATTGTTTGTGTGTGTGTTGTATTTGTGAAGCGGCGTGGCTGTGCAGCGCATTGTTTGTATGTGTGTGTGTATTTGTGAAGCGGCGTGGCTGTGCAGCGCATTGTTTGTATGTGTGTGTTTGTATTTGTGAAGCGGCGTGGCTGTGCAGCGCATTGTTTGTATGTGTGTGTGTATTTGTGAAGCGGCGTGGCTGTGCAGCGCATTGTTTGTATGTGTGTGTTGTATTTGTGAAGCGGCGTGGCTGTGCAGCGCATTGTTTGTATGTGTGTGTTTGTATTTGTGAAGCGGCGTGGCTGTGCAGCGCATTGTTTGTATGTGTGTGTGTGTATTTGTGAAGCGGCGTGGCTGTGCAGCGCATTGTTTGTATGTGTGTGTGTATTTGAGTATTTGTGAAGCGGCGTGGCTGTGCAGCGCATTGTTTGTATGTGTGTGTATTTGTGAAGCGGCGTGGCTGTGCAGCGCATTGTTTGTATGTGTGTGTGTGTTGTATTTGTGAAGCGGCGTGGCTGTGCAGCGCATTGTTTGTATGTGTGTGTGTGTATTTGTGAAGCGGCGTGGCTGTGCAGCGCATTGTTTGTATGTGTGTGTATTTGTGAAGCGGCGTGGCTGTGCAGCGCATTGTTTGTATGTGTGTGTATTTGTGAAGCGGCGTGGCTGTGCAGCGCATTGTTTGTATGTGTGTGTGTATTTGTGAAGCGGCGTGGCTGTGCAGCGCATTGTTTGTATGTGTGTGTGTGTATTTGTGAAGCGGCGTGGCTGTGCAGCGCATTGTTTGTATGTGTGTGTATTTGTGAAGCGGCGTGGCTGTGCAGCGCATTGTTTGTGTGTGTGTGTTTGTTTGTAAGCGGCGTGGCTGTGCAGCGCATTGTTTGTGTGTGTGTGTTGTATTTGTGAAGCGGCGTGGCTGTGCAGCGCATTGTTTGTATGTGTGTGTGTATTTGTGAAGCGGCGTGGCTGTGCAGCGCATTGTTTGTATGTGTGTGTCTTGTATTTGTGAAGCGGCGTGGCTGTGCAGCGCATTGTTTGTATGTGTGTGTATTTGTGAAGCGGCGTGGCTGTGCAGCGCATTGTTTGTGTGTGTGTGTGTATTTGTGAAGCGGCGTGGCTGTGCAGCGCATTGTTTGTATGTGTGTGATTTGTATTTGTGAAGCGGCGTTGCTGTGCAGCGCATTGTTTGTATGTGTGTTTTGTATTTCTGAAGCGGCGTGGCTGTGCAGCGCATTGTTTGTATGTGTGTGTGTATTTGTGAAGCGGCGTGGCTGTGCAGCGCATTGTTTGTATGTGTGTGTGTATTTGTGAAGCGGCGTGGCTGTGCAGCGCATTGTTTGTATGTGTGTGTATTTGTGAAGCGGCGTGGCTGTGCAGCGCATTGTTTGTATGTGTGTGTGTATTTGTGAAGCGGCGTGGCTGTGCAGCGCATTGTTTGTATGTGTGTGTTGTATTTGTGAAGCGGCGTGGCTGTGCAGCGCATTGTTTGTATGTGTGTGTGTTTGTGAAGCGGCGTGGCTGTGCAGCGCATTGTTTGTATGTGTGTGTATTTGTGAAGCGGCGTGGCTGTGCAGCGCATTGTTTGTGACAGGAAATAAAAATGTATTTGTGAAGCGGCGTGGCTGTGCAGCGCATTGTTTGTATGTGTGTGTGATTTGTGAAGCGGCGTGGCTGTGCAGCGCATTGTTTGTATGTGTGTGTATTTGTGAAGCGGCGTGGCTGTGCAGCGCATTGTTTGTATGTGTGTGTGTTTTTGTGAAGCGGCGTGGCTGTGCAGCGCATTGTTTGTATGTGTGTTGTATTTCTGAAGCGGCGTGGCTGTGCAGCGCATTGTTTGTATGTGTGTGTGTTTATTTGTGAAGCGGCGTGGCTGTGCAGCGCATTGTTTGTATGTGTGTGTATTTGTGAAGCGGCGTGGCTGTGCAGCGCATTGTTTGTATGTGTGTGTATTTGTGAAGCGGCGTGGCTGTGCAGCGCATTGTTTGTATGTGTGTGTTGTTTGTGAAGCGGCGTGGCTGTGCAGCGCATTGTTTGTATGTGTGTGTGTGTATTTGTGAAGCGGCGTGGCTGTGCAGCGCATTGTTTGTATGTGTGTGTGTATTTGTGAAGCGGCGTGGCTGTGCAGCGCATTGTTTGTATGTGTGTGTGTATTTGTGAAGCGGCGTGGCTGTGCAGCGCATTGTTTGTATGTGTGTGTGTATTTGTGAAGCGGCGTGGCTGTGCAGCGCATTGTTTGTATGTGTGTGTGTATTTGTGAAGCGGCGTGGCTGTGCAGCGCATTGTTTGTATGTGTGTGTGTATTTGTGAAGCGGCGTGGCTGTGCAGCGCATTGTTTGTGTGTGTGTGTGTATTTGTGAAGCGGCGTGGCTGTGCAGCGCATTGTTTGTATGTGTGTGTGTGTATTTGTGAAGCGGCGTGGCTGTGCAGCGCATTGTTTGTATGTGTGTGTGTATTTGTGAAGCGGCGTGGCTGTGCAGCGCATTGTTTGTATGTGTGTGTTGTATTTGTGAAGCGGCGTGGCTGTGCAGCGCATTGTTTGTATGTGTGTGTATTTGTGAAGCGGCGTGGCTGTGCAGCGCATTGTTTGTATGTGTGTGTGTATTTGTGAAGCGGCGTGGCTGTGCAGCGCATTGTTTGTATGTGTGTGTTGTATTTGTGAAGCGGCGTGGCTGTGCAGCGCATTGTTTGTTTGTGTGTGTATTTGTGAAGCGGCGTGGCTGTGCAGCGCATTGTTTGTATGTGTGTGTGTATTTGTGAAGCGGCGTGGCTGTGCAGCGCATTGTTTGTATGTGTGTGTGTGTATTTGTGAAGCGGCGTGGCTGTGCAGCGCATTGTTTGTATGTGTGTGTGTGTATTTGTGAAGCGGCGTGGCTGTGCAGCGCATTGTTTGTATGTGTGTGTTGTATTTGTGAAGCGGCGTGGCTGTGCAGTATATTGTTTGTATGTGTGTGTTGTATTTGTGAAGCGGCGTGGCTGTGCAGCGCATTGTTTGTTTGTCGCATTGTTTGTGTGTGTGTGTATTTGTGAAGCGGCGTGGCTGTGCAGCGCATTGTTTGTATGTGTGTGTGTATTTGTGAAGCGGCGTGGCTGTGCAGCGCATTGTTTGTATGTGTGTGTGTGTATTTGTGAAGCGGCGTGGCTGTGCAGCGCATTGTTTGTATGTGTGTGTGTATTTGTGAAGCGGCGTGGCTGTGCAGCGCATTGTTTGTATGTGTGTGTATTTGTGAAGCGGCGTGGCTGTGCAGCGCATTGTTTGTATGTGTGTGTATTTGTGAAGCGGCGTGGCTGTGCAGCGCATTGTTTGTATGTGTGTGTGTGTATTTGTGAAGCGGCGTGGCTGTGCAGCGCATTGTTTTGTATGTGTGTGTGTGTATTTGTGAAGCGGCGTGGCTGTGCAGCGCATTGTTTGTATGTGTGTGTGTATTTGTGAAGCGGCGTGGCTGTGCAGCGCATTGTTTGTATGTGTGTTGTATTTGTGAAGCGGCGTGGCTGTGCAGCGCATTGTTTGTATGTGTGTGTTGTATTTGTGAAGCGGCGTGGCTGTGCAGCGCATTGTTTGTATGTGTGTGTATTTGTGAAGCGGCGTGGCTGTGCAGCGCATTGTTTGTATGTGTGTGTGTATTTGTGAAGCGGCGTGGCTGTGCAGCGCATTGTTTGTGTGTGTGTGTATTTGTGAAGCGGCGTGGCTGTGCAGCGCATTGTTTGTATGTGTGTGTTGTATTTGTGAAGCGGCGTGGCTGTGCAGCGCATTGTTTGTATGTGTGTGTATTTGTGAAGCGGCGTGGCTGTGCAGCGCATTGTTTGTATGTGTGTGTGCATTTGTGAAGCGGCGTGGCTGTGCAGCGCATTGTTTGTTTGTGTGTGTTGTATTTGTGAAGCGGCGTGGCTGTGCAGCGCATTGTTTGTATGTGTGTGTTGTATTTGTGAAGCGGCGTGGCTGTGCAGCGCATTGTTTGTATGTGTGTGTATTTGTGAAGCGGCGTGGCTGTGCAGCGCATTTTTGTATGTGTGTGTGTGTATTTGTGAAGCGGCGTGGCTGTGCAGCGCATTGTTTGTGTGTGTGTGTGTATTTGTGAAGCGGCGTGGCTGTGCAGCGCATTGTTTGTATGTGTGTGTATTTGTGAAGCGGCGTGGCTGTGCAGCGCATTGTTTGTATGTGTGTGTTGTATTTGTGAAGCGGCGTGGCTGTGCAGCGCATTGTTTGTATGTGTGTGTGTATTTGTGAAGCGGCGTGGCTGTGCAGCGCATTGTTTGTATGTGTGTGTGTATTTGTGAAGCGGCGTGGCTGTGCAGCGCATTGTTTGTATGTGTGTGTGTATTTGTGAAGCGGCGTGGCTGTGCAGCGCATTGTTTGTATGTGTGTGTGTATTTGTGAAGCGGCGTGGCTGTGCAGCGCATTGTTTGTGTGTGTGTGTATTTGTGAAGCGGCGTGGCTGTGCAGCGCATTGTTTGTATGTGTGTGTGTATTTGTGAAGCGGCGTGGCTGTGCAGCGCATTGTTTGTATGTGTGTGTGTATTTGTGAAGCGGCGTGGCTGTGCAGCGCATTGTTTGTATGTGTGTGTGTATTTGTGAAGCGGCGTGGCTGTGCAGCGCATTGTTTGTATGTGTGTGTGTGTATTTTGTGAAGCGGCGTGGCTGTGCAGCGCATTGTTTGTATGTGTGTGTATTTGTGAAGCGGCGTGGCTGTGCAGCGCATTGTTTGTATGTGTGTGTATTTGTGAAGCGGCGTGGCTGTGCAGCGCATTGTTTGTATGTGTGTGTGTATTTGTGAAGCGGCGTGGCTGTGCAGCGCATTGTTTGTATGTGTGTGTGTATTTGTATTTGTGAAGCGGCGTGGCTGTGCAGCGCATTGTTTGTATGTGTGTGTTGTATTTGTGAAGCGGCGTTTGTGTTTGTATGTGTGTGTGTATTTGTGAAGCGGCGTGGCTGTGCAGCGCATTGTTTGTATGTGTGTGTATTTGTGAAGCGGCGTGGCTGTGCAGCGCATTGTTTGTATGTGTGTGTGTATTTGTGAAGCGGCGTGGCTGTGCAGCGCATTGTTTGTATGTGTGTGTATTTGTGAAGCGGCGTGGCTGTGCAGCGCATTGTTTGTATGTGTGTGTATTTGTGAAGCGGCGTGGCTGTGCAGCGCATTGTTTGTATGTGTGTGTATTTGTGAAGCGGCGTGGCTGTGCAGCGCATTGTTTGTGTGTGTGTGTGTATTTGTGAAGCGGCGTGGCTGTGCAGCGCATTGTTTGTATGTGTGTGTGTGTGTATTTGTGAAGCGGCGTGGCTGTGCAGCGCATTGTTTGTATGTGTGTGTATTTGTGAAGCGGCGTGGCTGTGCAGCGCATTGTTTGTATGTGTGTGTATTTGTGAAGCGGCGTGGCTGTGCAGCGCATTGTTTGTATGTGTGTGTATTTGTGAAGCGGCGTGGCTGTGCAGCGCATTGTTTGTGTGTGTGTGTTGTTTGTATGTGTGTGTTGTATTTGTGAAGCGGCGTGGCTGTGCAGCGCATTGTTTGTATGTGTGTGTATTTGTGAAGCGGCGTGGCTGTGCAGCGCATTGTTTGTGTGTGTGTGTATTTGTGAAGCGGCGTGGCTGTGCAGCGCATTGTTTGTATGTGTGTGTGTATTTGTGAAGCGGCGTGGCTGTGCAGCGCATTGTTTGTATGTGTGTGTGTATTTGTGAAGCGGCGTGGCTGTGCAGCGCATTGTTTGTGTGTGTGTGTATTTGTGAAGCGGCGTGGCTGTGCAGCGCATTGTTTGTATGTGTGTGTTGTATTTGTGAAGCGGCGTGGCTGTGCAGCGCATTGTTTGTATGTGTGTGTGTATTTGTGAAGCGGTTTGTGGCTGTGCAGCGCATTGTTTGTATGTGTGTGTGTATTTGTGAAGCGGCGTGGCTGTGCAGCGCATTGTTTGTATGTGTGTGTGTATTTGTGAAGCGGCGTGGCTGTGCAGCGCATTGTTTGTATGTGTGTGTATTTGTGAAGCGGCGTGGCTGTGCAGCGCATTGTTTGTATGTGTGTGTATTTGTGAAGCGGCGTGGCTGTGCAGCGCATTGTTTGTATGTGTGTGTGTATTTGTGAAGCGGCGTGGCTGTGCAGCGCATTGTTTGTATGTGTGTGTATTTGTGAAGCGGCGTGGCTGTGCAGCGCATTGTTTGTATGTGTGTGTGTATTTGTGAAGCGGCGTGGCTGTGCAGCGCATTGTTTGTATGTGTGTGTTGTATTTGTGAAGCGGCGTGGCTGTGCAGCGCATTGTTTGTATGTGTGTGTTGTATTTGTGAAGCGGCGTGGCTGTGCAGCGCATTGTTTGTATGTGTGTGTGTATTTGTGAAGCGGCGTGGCTGTGCAGCGCATTGTTTGTATGTGTGTGTGTATTTGTGAAGCGGCGTGGCTGTGCAGCGCATTGTTTGTATTGTGTGTGTGTTGTATTTGTGAAGCGGCGTGGCTGTGCAGCGCATTGTTTGTATGTGTGTGTTTTTGTGAAGCGGCGTGGCTGTGCAGCGCATTGTTTGTATGTGTGTGTGTGTATTTGTGAAGCGGCGTGGCTGTGCAGCGCATTGTTTGTATGTGTGTGTGTATTTGTGAGCGGCATTGTGCAGCGCATTGTTTGTGTGTGTGTGTGTATTTGTGAAGCGGCGTGGCTGTGCAGCGCATTGTTTGTATGTGTGTGTGTGTATTTGTGAAGCGGCGTGGCTGTGCAGCGCATTGTTTGTATGTGTGTGTGTATTTGTGAAGCGGCGTGGCTGTGCAGCGCATTGTTTGTATGTGTGTGTGTGTTTGTGAAGCGGCGTGGCTGTGCAGCGCATTGTTTGTATGTGTGTGTTGTATTTGTGAAGCGGCGTGGCTGTGCAGCGCATTGTTTGTATGTGTGTGTATTTGTGAAGCGGCGTGGCTGTGCAGCGCATTGTTTGTATGTGTGTGTATTTGTGAAGCGGCGTGGCTGTGCAGCGCATTGTTTGTATGTGTGTGTGTATTTGTGAAGCGGCGTGGCTGTGCAGCGCATTGTTTGTATGTGTGTGTATTTGTGAAGCGGCGTGGCTGTGCAGCGCATTGTTTGTTTGTGTGTGTGTGTATTTGTGAAGCGGCGTGGCTGTGCAGCGCATTGTTTGTATGTGTGTGTGTGTATTTGTGAAGCGGCGTGGCTGTGCAGCGCATTGTTTGTATGTGTGTGTTGTATTTGTGAAGCGGCGTGGCTGTGCAGCGCATTGTTTGTATGTGTGTTGTATTTGTGAAGCGGCGTGGCTGTGCAGCGCATTGTTTGTATGTGTGTGTGTATTTGTGAAGCGGCGTGGCTGTGCAGCGCATTGTTTGTATGTGTGTGTTGTATTTGTGAAGCGGCGTGGCTGTGCAGCGCATTGTTTGTATGTGTGTGTGTGTGTATTTGTGAAGCGGCGTGGCTGTGCAGCGCATTGTTTGTATGTGTGTGTATTTGTGAAGCGGCGTGGCTGTGCAGCGCATTGTTTGTATGTGTGTGTGTATTTGTGAAGCGGCGTGGCTGTGCAGCGCATTGTTTGTATGTGTGTGTTGTATTTGTGAAGCGGCGTGGCTGTGCAGCGCATTGTTTGTATGTGTGTGTTGTATTTGTGAAGCGGCGTGGCTGTGCAGCGCATTGTTTGTATGTGTGTGTATTTGTGAAGCGGCGTGGCTGTGCAGCGCATTGTTTGTGTGTGTGTGTATTTGTGAAGCGGCGTGGCTGTGCAGCGCATTGTTTGTATGTGTGTGTATTTGTGAAGCGGCGTGGCTGTGCAGCGCATTGTTTGTATGTGTGTGTGTGTATTTGTGAAGCGGCGTGGCTGTGCAGCGCATTGTTTGTGTGTGTGTATTTGTGAAGCGGCGTGGCTGTGCAGCGCATTGTTTGTATGTGTGTGTGTATTTGTGAAGCGGCGTGGCTGTGCAGCGCATTGTTTGTGTGTGTGTGTGAAGCGGCGTGTGTGTGTATTTGTGAAGCGGCGTGGCTGTGCAGCGCATTGTTTGTGTGTGTGTGTTGTATTTGTGAAGCGGCGTGGCTGTGCAGCGCATTGTTTGTATGTGTGTGTGTATTTGTGAAGCGGCGTGGCTGTGCAGCGCATTGTTTGTATGTGTGTGTATTTGTGAAGCGGCGTGGCTGTGCAGCGCATTGTTTGTATGTGTGTGTTGTTTGTATGTGTGTGTTTGTGAAGCGGCGTGGCTGTGCAGCGCATTGTTTGTATGTGTGTGTGTATTTGTGAAGCGGCGTGGCTGTGCAGCGCATTGTTTGTATGTGTGTGTATTTGTGAAGCGGCGTGGCTGTGCAGCGCATTGTTTGTATGTGTGTGTTGTATTTGTGAAGCGGCGTGGCTGTGCAGCGCATTGTTTGTATGTGTGTGTGTGTATTTGTGAAGCGGCGTGGCTGTGCAGCGCATTGTTTGTATGTGTGTGTTGTATTTGTGAAGCGGCGTGGCTGTGCAGCGCATTGTTTGTATGTGTGTGTTGTATTTGTGAAGCGGCGTGGCTGTGCAGCGCATTGTTTGTGTGTGTGTGTTGTATTTGTGAAGCGGCGTGGCTGTGCAGCGCATTGTATGTGTGTGTGTATTTGTGAAGCGGCGTGGCTGTGCAGCGCATTGTTTGTATGTGTGTGTATTTGTGAAGCGGCGTGGCTGTGCAGCGCATTGTTTGTATGTGTGTGTGTGTATTTGTGAAGCGGCGTGGCTGTGCAGCGCATTGTTGTATGTGTGTGTATTTGTGAAGCGGCGTGGCTGTGCAGCGCATTGTTTGTATGTGTGTGTTGTATTTGTGAAGCGGCGTGGCTGTGCAGCGCATTGTTTGTATGTGTGTGTATTTGTGAAGCGGCGTGGCTGTGCAGCGCATTGTTTGTGTGTGTGTGTATTTGTGAAGCGGCGTGGCTGTGCAGCGCATTGTTTGTATGTGTGTGTATTTGTGAAGCGGCGTGGCTGTGCAGCGCATTGTTTGTATGTGTGTGTATTTGTGAAGCGGCGTGGCTGTGCAGCGCATTGTTTGTATGTGTGTGTGTGTATTTGTGAAGCGGCGTGGCTGTGCAGCGCATTGTTTGTATGTGTGTGTATTTGTGAAGCGGCGTGGCTGTGCAGTGCATTGTTTGCATTGTTTGTATGTGTGTGTGTATTTGTGAAGCGGCGTGGCTGTGCAGCGCATTGTTTGTATGTGTGTGTATTTGTGAAGCGGCGTGGCTGTGCAGCGCATTGTTTGTATGTGTGTGTATTTGTGAAGCGGCGTGGCTGTGCAGCGCATTGTTTGTATGTGTGTGTTTGTATGTGTGGCTGTATTGTTTGTGTGTGTGTATTTGTGAAGCGGCGTGGCTGTGCAGCGCATTGTTTGTGTGTGTGTGTGTATTTGTGAAGCGGCGTGGCTGTGCAGCGCATTGTTTGTATGTGTGTGTATTTGTGAAGCGGCGTGGCTGTGCAGCGCATTGTTTGTATGTGTGTGTGTATTTGTGAAGCGGCGTGGCTGTGCAGCGCATTGTTTGTATGTGTGTGTTGTATTTGTGAAGCGGCGTGGCTGTGCAGCGCATTGTTTGTATGTGTGTGTGTATTTGTGAAGCGGCGTGGCTGTGCAGCGCATTGTTTGTGTGTGTATTTGTGAAGCGGCGTGGCTGTGCAGCGCATTGTTTGTATGTGTGTGTATTTGTGAAGCGGCGTGGCTGTGCAGCGCATTGTTTGTATGTGTGTGTGTATTGTGAAGCGGCGTGGCTGTGCAGCGCATTGTTTGTATGTGTGTGTGTGTATTTGTGAAGCGGCGTGGCTGTGCAGCGCATTGTTTGTATGTGTGTTGTATTTGTGAAGCGGCGTGGCTGTGCAGCGCATTGTTTGTATGTGTGTGTGTATTTGTGAAGCGGCGTGGCTGTGCAGCGCATTGTTTGTATGTGTGTGTATTTGTGAAGCGGCGTGGCTGTGCAGCGCATTGTTTGTGTGTGTGTGTATTTGTGAAGCGGCGTGGCTGTGCAGCGCATTGTTTGTATGTGTGTGTGTATTTGTGAAGCGGCGTGGCTGTGCAGCGCATTGTTTGTATGTGTGTGTATTTGTGAAGCGGCGTGGCTGTGCAGCGCATTGTTTGTATGTGTGTGTGTATTTGTTTGTGTGTGTGTTTTTTATTTGTGAAGCGGCGTGGCTGTGCAGCGCATTGTTTGTTGTGTGTGTGTTTGTGTGTGTGTGTTGTATTTGTGAAGCGGCGTGGCTGTGCAGCGCATTGTTTGTATGTGTGTGTGTGTATTTGTGAAGCGGCGTGGCTGTGCAGCGCATTGTTTGTATGTGTGTGTGTATTTGTGAAGCGGCGTGGCTGTGCAGCGCATTGTTTGTATGTGTGTGTGTATTTGTGAAGCGGCGTGGCTGTGCAGCGCATTGTTTGTATGTGTGTGTGTTTGTGTGAAGCGGCGTGGCTGTGCAGCGCATTGTTTGTATGTGTGTGTATTTGTGAAGCGGCGTGGCTGTGCAGCGCATTGTTTGTATGTGTGTGTATTTGTGAAGCGGCGTGGCTGTGCAGCGCATTGTTTGTATGTGTGTGTTGTATTTGTGAAGCGGCGTGGCTGTGCAGCGCATTGTTTGTTTGTATGTGTGTGTTGTATTTGTGAAGCGGCGTGGCTGTGCAGCGCATTGTGCAGCGCATTGTTTGTGTGTGTGTGTGTATTTGTGAAGCGGCGTGGCTGTGCAGCGCATGTGTGTTGTATTTGTGAGACCGTGAACTTACCGAGTATCAATTCGTGATTTTAATAAAAGAGCTCAATTATATTTACAGCGAGTGACTAGAGCCCTGCTGCACATCCCACTGACAATACCTGAAGGAAGCTTCTCTTTCTTTTCATTCAACTTCAATCCGCTTCATACTCGCTCTATATTGTCTAATTGTAACTGAGTGTGTCAGAACAGTTCATGTGTTACTTGGCAGGATTGTAATTGTGTGCAATGCTTTGTTTATTGTTTGTCATTTTTGCTTAATATTAGAGAAAGAAAGTATCTGAGAGTTAAGCACAAGAATGCTCGTTACAATACAATTAATCTCTGTTACTGTCACAGATGGGCTGTTCACTTGCTTTTAAATTTATTTCTCAGATGTTTTCCATGACTCATTTGACTTTCTTAAATCATCAATACTATGCGTTGTTGCTCTGCACACAGAGGTGCCTCAAAAGCATTGTTTGTATGTGTGTGTGTATTTGTGAAGCGGCGTGGCTGTGCAGCGCATTGTTTGTATGTGTGTGTGTATTTGTGAAGCGGCGTGGCTGTGCAGCGCATTGTTTGTATTGTTTGTGTGTGTTGTATTTGTGAAGCGGCGTGGCTGTGCAGCGCATTGTTTGTATGTGTGTGTTGTATTTGTGAAGCGGCGTGGCTGTGCAGCGCATTGTTTGTATGTGTGTTGTATTTGTGAAGCGGCGTGGCTGTGCAGCGCATTGTTTGTGTGTGTGTTGTATTTGTGAAGCGGCGTGGCTGTGCAGCGCATTGTTTGTGTGTGTGTGTATTTGTGAAGCGGCGTGGCTGTGCAGCGCATTGTTTGTGTGTGTGTGTGTATTTGTGAAGCGGCGTGGCTGTGCAGCGCATTGTTTGTATGTGTGTTGTATTTGTGAAGCGGCGTGGCTGTGCAGCGCATTGTTTGTGTGTGTGTTGTATTTGTGAAGCGGCGTGGCTGTGCAGCGCATTGTTTGTATGTGTGTGTGTATTTGTGAAGCGGCGTGGCTGTGCAGCGCATTGTTTGTATGTGTGTGTATTTGTGAAGCGGCGTGGCTGTGCAGCGCATTGTTTGTGTGTGTGTGTATTTGTGAAGCGGCGTGGCTGTGCAGCGCATTGTTTGTGTGTGTGTTGTATTTGTGAAGCGGCGTGGCTGTGCAGCGCATTGTTTGTATGTGTGTGTTGTATTTGTGAAGCGGCGTGGCTGTGCAGCGCATTGTTTGTATGTGTGTGTATTTGTGAAGCGGCGTGGCTGTGCAGCGCATTGTTTGTATGTGTGTGTGTATTTGTGAAGCGGCGTGGCTGTGCAGCGCATTGTTTGTATGTGTGTGTGTATTTGTGAAGCGGCGTGGCTGTGCAGCGCATTGTTTGTGTGTGTGTATTTGTGAAGCGGCGTGGCTGTGCAGCGCATTGTTTGTATGTGTGTGTTGTATTTGTGAAGCGGCGTGGCTGTGCAGCGCATTGTTTGTATGTGTGTGTATTTGTGAAGCGGCGTGGCTGTGCAGCGCATTGTATGTGTGTGTATTTGTGAAGCGGCGTGGCTGTGCAGCGCATTGTTTGTATGTGTGTGTGTATTTGTGAAGCGGCGTGGCTGTGCAGCGCATTGTGTGTTGTATGTGTGTGTATTTGTGAAGCGGCGTGGCTGTGCAGCGCATTGTTTGTATGTGTGTGTGTATTTGTGAAGCGGCGTGGCTGTGCAGCGCATTGTTGTGTGTGTGTGTGTATTTGTGAAGCGGCGTGGCTGTGCAGCGCATTGTTTGTGTGTGTGTGTTGTATTTGTGAAGCGGCGTGGCTGTGCAGCGCATTGTTTGTGTGTGTGTGTATTTGTGAAGCGGCGTGGCTGTGCAGCGCATTGTTTGTATGTGTGTGTGTATTTGTGAAGCGGCGTGGCTGTGCAGCGCATTGTTTGTATGTGTGTGTGTATTTGTGAAGCGGCGTGGCTGTGCAGCGCATTGTTTGTGTGTGTGTGTGTATTTGTGAAGCGGCGTGGCTGTGCAGCGCATTGTTTGTGTGTGTGTGTATTTGTGAAGCGGCGTGGCTGTGCAGCGCATTGTTTGTATGTGTGTGTTGTATTTGTGAAGCGGCGTGGCTGTGCAGCGCATTGTTTGTATGTGTGTGTGTATTTGTGAAGCGGCGTGGCTGTGCAGCGCATTGTTTGTATGTGTGTGTGTATTTGTGAAGCGGCGTGGCTGTGCAGCGCATTGTTTGTATGTGTGTGTGTATTTGTGAAGCGGCGTGGCTGTGCAGCGCATTGTTTGTATGTGTGTGTGTTTGTTTGTGAAGCGGCGTGGCTGTGCAGCGCATTGTTTGTGTGTGTGTGTGTATTTGTGAAGCGGCGTGGCTGTGCAGCGCATTGTTTGTGTGTGTGTATTTGTGAAGCGGCGTGGCTGTGCAGCGCATTGTTTGTGTGTGTGTGTTGTATTTGTGAAGCGGCGTGGCTGTGCAGCGCATTGTTTGTATGTGTGTGTGTATTTGTGAAGCGGCGTGGCTGTGCAGCGCATTGTTTGTATGTGTGTGTGTATTTGTGAAGCGGCGTGGCTGTGCAGCGCATTGTTTGTATGTGTGTGTTGTATTTGTGAAGCGGCGTGGCTGTGCAGCGCATTGTTTGTGTGTGTGTGTGTATTTGTGAAGCGGCGTGGCTGTGCAGCGCATTGTTTGTATTTGTGTGTGTGTGTATTTGTGAAGCGGCGTGGCTGTGCAGCGCATTGTTTGTATGTGTGTGTGTATTTCTGAAGCGGCGTGGCTGTGCAGCGCATTGTTTGTATGTGTGTGTGTGTATTTGTGAAGCGGCGTGGCTGTGCAGCGCATTGTTTGTGTGTGTTGTATTTGTGAAGCGGCGTGGCTGTGCAGCGCATTGTTTGTATGTGTGTGTATTTGTGAAGCGGCGTGGCTGTGCAGCGCATTGTGTGTGTGTGTGTGTGAAGCGGCGTGGCTGTGCAGCGCATTGTTTGTATTGTGTGAAGCGGCGTGGCTGTGCAGCGCATTGTTTGTATGTGTGTGTGTATTTGTGAAGCGGCGTGGCTGTGCAGCGCATTGTTTGTATGTGTGTGTGTATTTGTGAAGCGGCGTGGCTGTGCAGCGCATTGTTTGTATGTGTGTGTGTATTTGTGAAGCGGCGTGGCTGTGCAGCGCATTGTTTGTATGTGTGTGTTGTATTTGTGAAGCGGCGTGGCTGTGCAGCGCATTGTTTGTGTGTGTGTTGTATTTGTGAAGCGGCGTGGCTGTGCAGCGCATTGTTTGTATGTGTGTGTTGTATTGTGTGGCTGTGCAGCGCATTGTTTGTGAAGCGGTGTGGCTGTGAAGCGGCGTGGCTGTGTGCATTGTTGTTTGTATTGTATTTGTGAAGCGGCGTGGCTGTGCAGCGCATTGTTTGTATGTGTGTGTTGTATTTGTGAAGCGGCGTGGCTGTGCAGCGCATTGTTTGTATGTGTGTGTGTATTTGTGAAGCGGCGTGGCTGTGCAGCGCATTGTTTGTATGTGTGTGTGTATTTGTGAAGCGGCGTGGCTGTGCAGCGCATTGTTTGTATGTGTGTGTGTATTTGTGAAGCGGCGTGGCTGTGCAGCGCATTGTTTGTATGTGTGTGTGTATTTGTGAAGCGGCGTGGCTGTGTTTGTGTGTGCGTGTATTTGTGAAGCGGCGTGGCTGTGCAGCGCATTGTATGTGTGTGTATTTGTATTTGTGAAGCGGCGTGGCTGTGCAGCGCATTGTTTGTATGTGTGTGTGTATTTGTGAAGCGGCGTGGCTGTGCAGCGCATTGTTTGTATGTTGTGTATTTGTGTGCATTGTGTGTGTATTTGTGAAGCGGCGTGGCTGTGCAGCGCATTGTTTGTGTGTGTGTGTATTTGTGAAGCGGCGTGGCTGTGCAGCGCATTGTTTGTATGTGTGTGTGTATTTGTGAAGCGGCGTGGCTGTGCAGCGCATTGTTTGTATGTGTGTGTATTTGTGAAGCGGCGTGGCTGTGCAGCGCATTGTTTGTATGTGTGTGTGTATTTGTGAAGCGGCGTGGCTGTGCAGCGCATTGTTTGTGTGTGTGTGTATTTGTGAAGCGGCGTGGCTGTGCAGCGCATTGTTTGTGTGTGTGTGTATTTGTGAAGCGGCGTGGCTGTGCAGCGCATTGTTTGTATGTGTGTGAAGCGGCGTGGCTGTGCAGCGCATTGTTTGTATTTGTGAAGCGGCGTGGCTGTGCAGCGCATTGTTTGTGTGTGTGTGTATTTGTGAAGCGGCGTGGCTGTGCAGCGCATTGTTTGTGTGTGTGTGTATTTGTGAAGCGGCGTGGCTGTGCAGCGCATTGTGAAGCGGCGTTGTGCAGCGCATTGTGTGTGTGTGTATTTGTGAAGCGGCGTGGCTGTGCAGCGCATTGTTTGTATGTGTGTGTGTATTTGTGAAGCGGCGTGGCTGTGCAGCGCATTGTTTGTATGTGTGTGTTGTATTTGTGAAGCGGCGTGGCTGTGCAGCGCATTGTTTGTATGTGTGTGTATTTGTGAAGCGGCGTGGCTGTGCAGCGCATTGTTTGTATGTGTGTGTGTATTTGTGAAGCGGCGTGGCTGTGCAGCGCATTGTTTGTATGTGTGTGTGTGTATTTGTGAAGCGGCGTGGCTGTGCAGCGCATTGTTTGTGTATTTGTGTGTGTGTGTGTATTTGTGAAGCGGCGTGGCTGTGCAGCGCATTGTTTGTGTGTGTGTTGTATTTGTGAAGCGGCGTGGCTGTGCAGCGCATTGTTTGTATGTGTGTGTTGTATTTGTGAAGCGGCGTGGCTGTGCAGCGCATTGTTTGTATGTGTGTGTTGTATTTGTGAAGCGGCGTGGCTGTGCAGCGCATTGTTTGTGTGTGTGTGTATTTGTGAAGCGGCGTGGCTGTGCAGCGCATTGTTTGTATGTGTGTGTGTATTTGTGAAGCGGCGTGGCTGTGCAGCGCATTGTTTGTATGTGTGTGTTTTGTATTTGTGAAGCGGCGTGGCTGTGCAGCGCATTGTTTGTGTGTGTGTGTGTATTTGTGAAGCGGCGTGGCTGTGCAGCGCATTGTTTGTATGTGTGTGTGTATTTGTGAAGCGGCGTGGCTGTGCAGCGCATTGTTTGTGTGTGTGTTGTATTTGTGAAGCGGCGTGGCTGTGCAGCGCATTGTTTGTATGTGTGTGTGTGTATTTGTGAAGCGGCGTGGCTGTGCAGCGCATTGTTTGTGTGTGTGTGTATTTGTGAAGCGGCGTGGCTGTGCAGCGCATTGTTTGTATGTGTGTGTGTATTTGTGAAGCGGCGTGGCTGTGCAGCGCATTGTTTGTTTGTGTGTGTGTTGTATTTGTGAAGCGGCGTGGCTGTCAGCGCATTGTTTGTGTGTGTGTGTATTTGTGAAGCGGCGTGGCTGTGCAGCGCATTGTTTGTGTGTGTGTGTATTTGTGAAGCGGCGTGGCTGTGCAGCGCATTGTTTGTATGTGTGTGTGTGTATTTGTGAAGCGGCGTGGCTGTGCAGCGCATTGTTTGTATGTGTGTGTGTATTTGTGAAGCGGCGTGGCTGTGCAGCGCATTGTTTGTGTGTGTGTGTGTGTATTTGTGAAGCGGCGTGGCTGTGCAGCGCATTGTTTGTATGTGTGTGTGTATTTGTGAAGCGGCGTGGCTGTGCAGCGCATTGTTTGTGTGTGTGTTGTATTTGTGAAGCGGCGTGGCTGTGCAGCGCATTGTTTGTATGTGTGTGTTGTATTTGTGAAGCGGCGTGGCTGTGCAGCACATTGTTTGTATGTGTATTTGTGAAGCGGCGTGGCTGTGCAGCGCATTGTTTGTGTGTGTGTGTATTTGTGAAGCGGCGTGGCTGTGCAGCGCATTGTTTGTATGTGTGTGTATTTGTGAAGCGGCGTGGCTGTGCAGCGCATTGTTTGTATGTGTGTGTGTATTTGTGAAGCGGCGTGGCTGTGCAGCGCATTGTTTGTATGTGTGTGTTGTATTTGTGAAGCGGCGTGGCTGTGCAGCGCATTGTTTGTATGTGTGTGTGTATTTGTGAAGCGGCGTGGCTGTGCAGCGCATTGTTTGTATGTGTGTGTTGTATTTGTGAAGCGGCGTGGCTGTGCAGCGCATTGTTTGTGTGTGTGTGTGTATTTGTGAAGCGGCGTGGCTGTGCAGCGCATTGTTTGTATGTGTGTGTGTGTATTTGTGAAGCGGCGTGGCTGTGCAGCGCATTGTTTGTATGTGTGTGTGTGTATTTGTGAAGCGGCGTGGCTGTGCAGCGCATTGTTTGTATGTGTGTGTGTATTTGTGAAGCGGCGTGGCTGTGCAGCGCATTGTTTGTATGTGTGTGTGTATTTGTGAAGCGGCGTGGCTGTGCAGCGCATTGTTTGTATTGTATTTGTGTGGCTGTGCAGCGCATTGTTTGTATGTGTGTGTGTATTTGTGAAGCGGCGTGGCTGTGCAGCGCATTGTTTGTATGTGTGTGTGTGTATTTGTGAAGCGGCGTGGCTGTGCAGCGCATTGTTTGTATGTGTGTGTATTTGTGAAGCGGCGTGGCTGTGCAGCGCATTGTTTGTATGTGTGTGTTGTATTTGTGAAGCGGCGTGGCTGTGCAGCGCATTGTTTGTATGTGTGTGTATTTGTGAAGCGGCGTGGCTGTGCAGCGCATTGTTTGTATGTGTGTGTTGTATTTGTGAAGCGGCGTGGCTGTGCAGCGCATTGTTTGTATGTGTGTGTTGTATTTGTGAAGCGGCGTGGCTGTGCAGCGCATTGTTTGTATGTGTGTGTGTTGTATTTGTGAAGCGGCGTGGCTGTGCAGCGCATTGTTTGTATGTGTGTGTGTATTTGTGAAGCGGCGTGGCTGTGCAGCGCATTGTTTGTATGTGTGTGTGTATTTGTGAAGCGGCGTGGCTGTGCAGCGCATTGTTTGTATGTGTGTGTTGTATTTGTGAAGCGGCGTTGTGCAGCGCATTGTTGTGTGTGTGTATTTGTGAAGCGGCGTGGCTGTGCAGCGTTTGTGTGTGTGTGTATTTGTGAAGCGGCGTGGCTGTGCAGCGCATTGTTTGTATGTGTGTGTGTATTTGTGAAGCGGCGTGGCTGTGCAGCGCATTGTTTGTATGTGTGTGTTGTATTTGTGAAGCGGCGTGGCTGTGCAGCGCATTGTTTGTATGTGTGTTGTATTTGTGAAGCGGCGTGGCTGTGCAGCGCATTGTTTGTGTGTGTGTGTATTTGTGAAGCGGCGTGGCTGTGCAGCGCATTGTTTGTGTGTGTGTGTATTTGTGAAGCGGCGTGGCTGTGCAGCGCATTGTTTGTATGTGTGTGTGTATTTGTGAAGCGGCGTGGCTGTGCAGCGCATTGTTTGTATGTGTGTGTGTATTTGTGAAGCGGCGTGGCTGTGCAGCGCATTGTTTGTATGTGTGTGTGTATTTGTGAAGCGGCGTGGCTGTGCAGCGCATTGTTTGTATGTGTGTGTGTATTTGTGAAGCGGCGTGGCTGTGCAGCGCATTGTTTTGTGTGTGTGTATTTGTGAAGCGGCGTGGCTGTGCAGCGCATTGTTTGTATGTGTGTGTATTTGTGAAGCGGCGTGGCTGTGCAGCGCATTGTTTGTGTGTGTGTGTATTTGTGAAGCGGCGTGGCTGTGCAGCGCATTGTTTGTATGTGTGTGTATTTGTGAAGCGGCGTGGCTGTGCAGCGCATTGTTTGTATGTGTGTGTGTATTTGTGAAGCGGCGTGGCTGTGCAGCGCATTGTTTGTATGTGTGTGTTGTATTTGTGAAGCGGCGTGGCTGTGCAGCGCATTGTTTGTATGTGTGTGTATTTGTGAAGCGGCGTGGCTGTGCAGCGCATTGTTTGTATGTGTGTGTGTATTTGTGAAGCGGCGTGGCTGTGCAGCGCATTGTTTGTGTGTGTGTGTGTATTTGTGAAGCGGCGTGGCTGTGCAGCGCATTGTTTGTATGTGTGTGTGTATTTGTGAAGCGGCGTGGCTGTGCAGCGCATTGTTTGTGTGTGTGTGTATTTGTGAAGCGGCGTGGCTGTGCAGCGCATTGTTTGTATGTGTGTGTTGTATTTGTGAAGCGGCGTGGCTGTGCAGCGCATTGTTTGTGTGTGTGTGTATTTGTGAAGCGGCGTGGCTGTGCAGCGCATTGTTTGTGTGTGTGTGTGTATTTGTGAAGCGGCGTGGCTGTGCAGCGCATTGTTTGTATTGTGTGTGTGTTGTATTTGTGAAGCGGCGTGGCTGTGCAGCGCATTGTTTGTATGTGTGTGTGTATTTGTGAAGCGGCGTGGCTGTGCAGCGCATTGTTTGTATGTGTGTGTGTATTTGTGAAGCGGCGTGGCTGTGCAGCGCATTGTTTTTGTGTGTGTGTGTATTTGTGAAGCGGCGTGGCTGTGCAGCGCATTGTTTGTATGTGTGTGTTGTATTTGTGAAGCGGCGTGGCTGTGCAGCGCATTGTTTGTATGTGTGTGTGTATTTGTGAAGCGGCGTGGCTGTGCAGCGCATTGTTTGTATGTGTGTGTATTTGTGAAGCGGCGGCGTGGCTGTGCAGCGCATTGTTTGTGTGTGTGTGTATTTGTGAAGCGGCGTGGCTGTGCAGCGCATTGTTTGTGTGTGTGTATTTGTGAAGCGGCGTGGCTGTGCAGCGCATTGTTTGTGTGTGTGTGTATTTGTGAAGCGGCGTGGCTGTGCAGCGCATTGTTTGTGTGTGTGTGTATTTGTGAAGCGGCGTGGCTGTGCAGCGCATTGTTTGTATGTGTGTGTTGTATTTGTGAAGCGGCGTGGCTGTGCAGCGCATTGTTTGTATGTGTGTGTTGTATTTGTGAAGCGGCGTGGCTGTGCAGCGCATTGTTTGTATGTGTGTGTGTATTTGTGAAGCGGCGTGGCTGTGCAGCGCATTGTTTGTATGTGTGTGTGTATTTGTGAAGCGGCGTGGCTGTGCAGCGCATTGTTTGTATGTGTGTGTGTATTTGTGAAGCGGCGTGGCTGTGCAGCGCATTGTTGTGTATGTGTGTGTATTTGTGAAGCGGCGTGGCTGTGCAGCGCATTGTTTGTATGTGTGTGTGTATTTGTGAAGCGGCGTCGGCAGTGCATTGCATTGTTTTGTGTGTGTGTGTTGTATTTGTGAAGCGGCGTGGCTGTGCAGCGCATTGTGTGTGTGTGTGTATTTGTGAAGCGGCGTGGCTGTGCAGCGCATTGTTTGTGTGTGTGTGTGTATTTGTGAAGCGGCGTGGCTGTGCAGCGCATTGTTTGTATGTGTGTGTGTATTTGTGAAGCGGCGTGGCTGTGCAGCGCATTGTTTGTAAGCGGCGTGTGTGTGCATTGTTTGTATTTGTGAAGCGGCGTGGCTGTGCAGCGCATTGTTTGTATGTGTGTGTATTTGTGAAGCGGCGTGGCTGTGCAGCGCATTGTTTGTATGTGTGTGTTGTATTTGTGAAGCGGCGTGGCTGTGCAGCGCATTGTTTGTATGTGTGTGTTGTATTTGTGAAGCGGCGTGGCTGTGCAGCGCATTGTTTGTATGTGTGTGTGTATTTGTGAAGCGGCGTGGCTGTGCAGCGCATTGTTTGTATGTGTGTGTGTATTTGTGAAGCGGCGTGGCTGTGCAGCGCATTGTTTGTGTGTGTGTGTATTTGTGAAGCGGCGTGGCTGTGCAGCGCATTGTTTGTATGTGTGTGTATTTGTGAAGCGGCGTGGCTGTGCAGCGCATTGTTTGTATGTGTGTGTATTTGTGAAGCGGCGTGGCTGTGCAGCGCATTGTTTGTATGTGTGTGTTGTATTTGTGAAGCGGCGTGGCTGTGCAGCGCATTGTTTGTATGTGTGTGTGTGTATTTGTGAAGCGGCGTGGCTGTGCAGCGCATTGTTTGTATGTGTGTGTGTATTTGTGAAGCGGCGTGGCTGTGCAGCGCATTGTTTGTATGTGTGTGTGTATTTGTGAAGCGGCGTGGCTGTGCAGCGCATTGTTTGTAGCGGCGTGGCTGTGTGTGTGTATTTGTGAAGCGGCGTGGCTGTGCAGCGCATTGTTTGTATGTGTGTGTGTATTTGTGAAGCGGCGTGGCTGTGCAGCGCATTGTTTGTGAGGCGGCGTGGCTGTGTGTGTGTGTGTATTTGTGAAGCGGCGTGGCTGTGCAGCGCATTGTTTGTGTGTGTGTGTTGTATTTGTGAAGCGGCGTGGCTGTGCAGCGCATTGTTTGTATGTGTGTGTGTATTTGTGAAGCGGCGTGGCTGTGCAGCGCATTGTATGTGTGTGTATTTGTGAAGCGGCGTGGCTGTGCAGCGCATTGTTTGTATGTGTGTGTGTGTATTTGTGAAGCGGCGTGGCTGTGCAGCGCATTGTTTTTGTGTGTGTGTATTTGTGAAGCGGCGTGGCTGTGCAGCGCATTGTTTGTATGTGTGTGTATTTGTGAAGCGGCGTGGCTGTGCAGCGCATTGTTTGTATGTGTGTGTGTATTTGTGAAGCGGCGTGGCTGTGCAGCGCATTGTTTGTATGTGTGTGTATTTGTGAAGCGGCGTGGCTGTGCAGCGCATTGTTTGTGTGTGTGTGTTGTATTTGTGAAGCGGCGTGGCTGTGCAGCGCATTGTTGTGTGTGTGTGTGTTTGTGAAGCGGCGTGGCTGTGCAGCGCATTGTTTGTTTGTGTGTGTATTTGTGAAGCGGCGTGGCTGTGCAGCGCATTGTTTGTATGTGTGTGTTGTATTTGTGAAGCGGCGTGGCTGTGCAGCGCATTGTTTGTATGTGTGTGTGTATTTGTGAAGCGGCGTGGCTGTGCAGCGCATTGTGTGTTGTGTGTGTGTTGTATTTGTGAAGCGGCGTGGCTGTGCAGCGCATTGTTTGTATGTGTGTGTGTATTTGTGAAGCGGCGTGGCTGTGCAGCGCATTGTTTGTATGTGTGTGTATTTGTGAAGCGGCGTGGCTGTGCAGCGCAGCGTGTGTTGTATTTGTGAAGCGGCGTGGCTGTGCAGCGCATTGTTTTTGTGTGTGTGTATTTGTGAAGCGGCGTGGCTGTGCAGCGCATTGTTTGTATGTGTGTGTGTATTTGTGAAGCGGCGTGGCTGTGCAGCGCATTGTTTGTATGTGTGTGTGTATTTGTGAAGCGGCGTGGCTGTGCAGCGCATTGTTTGTATGTGTGTTTGTATTTGTGAAGCGGCGTGGCTGTGCAGCGCATTGTTTGTGTGTGTTGTATTTGTGAAGCGGCGTGGCTGTGCAGCGCATTGTTTATGTGTGTGTTGTATTTGTGAAGCGGCGTGGCTGTGCAGCGCATTGTTTGTATGTGTGTTGTATTTGTGAAGCGGCGTGGCTGTGCAGCGCATTGTTTGTGTGTGTTGTATTTGTGAAGCGGCGTGGCTGTGTCAGCGCATTGTGTTTTTGTTGTTTTTATCAGCCAGTTGAAGCGGCGTGGCTGTGCAGCGCATTCTCTTTGTATGTTATGTTGCTTTGCACAGCGAGGTGCCTCAGCGCATTGTTTGTATGTGTTGTTGTTGCTCTGCAGCAGAGGTGCTGTGCAGCTCAATTATATTTCAGTGTGTGCACATCCCACTGACAATACCTGTGAAGCGTTGTTGCTCATGCAGCTTCAATCATTCAAATCAATCCTATATTGTCTGCTTTGCACACTGAGGTGTCTCAGAACAGTTCATGTGTTATTGCTTGGCACAGAGGTGTAAAATCAATCCTTTGTTTTTGTTATTGCTTTGCACAATAGGTGCCTCAAATCAATCGTGAAGTTATTGCTCTGCACACAGCATTGCCTCAAATCAATCCTATGCTGTTATTGCTCTGCACACAGAGGTGCCTGCAAATCAATCCTATGTTTGTTATTGCTCTGCACACAGAGGTGCCTCAAATCAATCCTATGCAAGTTATTGCTCTGCACACAGAGGTGCCTCAAATCAATCCTATGCAAGTTATTGCTCTGCACACAGAGGTGCCTCAAATCAAGTCCTATGCGTTTAGTTATTGCTCTGCACACAGAGGTGCCTCAAATCAATCCTATGCTAGTTATTGCTCTGCACACAGAAAGGTGCCTCAAATCAATCCTATGCTAGTTATTGCTCTGCACACAGAGGTGCCTCAAATCAATCCTATGTAAGTTATTGCTCTGCACACAGAGGTGCCTCAAATCAATCCTATGCAAGTTATTGCTCTGCACACAGAGGTGCCTCAAATCAATTCCTTCATGCTAGTTATTGCTCTGCACACAGAGGTGCCTCAAATCAATCCTATGCTAGTTATTGCTCTGCACATAGCATGTGTGTATGTAACTCCTATGTGTGTGTGTGTGTGTGTGTGCCTCAGGTGTAATACTGGCAGTAACATTCTAAACAGTGAAGGTTGTTTTTAATAAATCCAAATCATTAGAAGTGCATTAAATTTGAAAGTGCCATGGCCATGAAGAAAAGCAAGCTGCTTTATCAAACCTGTCTTCATATGTTTGTACTGAAGGATGTGTGTCAATGCAGCCTCTATTGTTATTGATCTCTTTTGTGCCTTTTCTTTTACAGGCATTTAAAGTTACTGTTAAAAAAGCAACATTTTCACAAGTGCAGCTTCCATACACTGTAGGTATCAATGGCAGATTAGTGTTTTAGTCACTCATTTGTAAATGTCACATTTTGACGTTGGGTCTGTAATACCAAGTTACTGATTATTAATTCATCAGGGAAATATTTTAGTGATTCAAAATAATGGTGTTTAAATAAAACCAAATGTCACAGCCGTAATATTTTCCTGGTAAAGTTTCTATAAAAGTTGTATACTTTGTATATTTTGTTCAAACTTTCTTTGCAAAGCTAACTTTTTAAAGTGTTTGTTATG
>NC_054571.1:0-8769 GCF_017654505.1 Polyodon spathula | reverse complement strand
AGTCTCTGGTGATTAAATTACTGACAGTTACACTAAATAAAGCTGTACTATTAGATTTCTGTTTACAAGTTATTTCTTCAGGAGAAAAAAAATGTTGTCTGATAAAATGGATGCTGTTTCTGTTTTTTTTTAAACAGCGTTACCCCTAACTGTTTAGTTACAATGCGATTTGTCATACGGAGGGGGGGGGTTGGGGGACTTGTGTTGTACCCTATATCTCCAAGGCCCCTGGGGCAAGGAACTCGGGAGGGTTGCACAAGAGTCTTAGCTAAGAGAATGGGTTATCTGGGCTTCGTACAACCCCCGAGTGCCATCTGGTGTGCTTATATAAGAGATGCTTACGTTTTACTTTTTTTTTTTTTTTTTTTTTAAGTTTCAATGTGATTTCCCATGTGGGGGTGTGGTCTCTTATCGTACACATATCTCGACGACCTGTGATGCACAAAGGTCTTAGCTAACTAAAGAGGTATCATGTGGCCTGGGTCAGACGTTCTTAGACAAAATTCTAACTGTTTGTATTCAGACTCAGCATGAACTTCAAAAACCAGCATGCACTAGCATAACCCAACATGCACTAGCATAACCCAACATGCATTGCACAAATCATTGTGTAAATGAATATTTTACACAATTTTAGTTCTGTGTCTAGTAACAGCAAGATGTCTGACTTGGTCGCTGATGACTTTCATTTGTATTTGGTAAGTTTTTTTGGTTGTTTAATGATTAGATATACACTGAGTGTACAAAACATCAGGAACCCTTCCTACCTACCATAACCCAACATGGTCGCTTTTTGAAAATCCTTTTGTTTTGAATACCTCAATACAGCGGTAATGCGGGGAAAAGGGTCGAACAAGCAGTCCGGAAGGGGCGGTGCTGACGGGCAGGGAGATGGGGACCCGAATGAGTTTACCATCGTTGGCAAAGAGATCATACTACGAATACGTAGAGACAACTGATCGATCGAAGAGTGTAAGATGTCTACGGTTGCCCTCAAAACACTCAATTCGTCGGGGCATGGACTTTCAAGGTGTCGAAAGCGTTCCACAGGGATGCTGGCCCATGTTGACTCCAATGCTTCCCACAGTTGTGTCAAGTTGGCTGGTAGTGGATCTCTACTCCGAATAGCTCGTTCCATCTCATCCCACAGATGCTCAATTGGATTGAGAGGTTGCAGTAAGTGGAACCATTCCTGGACAATCCCTTGTGCCATGGGGCATTATCCTGCTGAAAAAATCCATTAACAGATGGATACACTGCTGCCATGAAGGGATGCACCTGACTGGCAATGATGTTCAGATATCCTGTGGCATTCAAACGTTGCTCCACTTTTATCAAGGGGCCCAATGTGTGCCATGAAAACACACCCCACACCATCACACCACCACCACCATGCATGTACTCATGTGGTTTTCTCCATACCCTAGTCCTCCCATTGGCGTGAAACAGCAGGAACCGAGATTCATCAGACCAGGCAATGTTTTTCCAATCCTCCAGTGTCCAGTGTTTTCATTCCTTAGCCCACTGCACCGCAGTTTCTTGTGTTTTGCTGAAAGAAGTGGAAATCTGTTAGGTTGGATGGTCCACCACCCAAATCCCTTGGGTGGTGGACCATCCTTGATACACACGGGAAACTGTTGAGTGTGAAAAACCCAGCTGCGTTGCAGTTCTTGACACACTCAAACCGGCGCGTCTGGCACCTACTACCATACCCCGTTCAAAGGCACTTAAATTCTTTGTCTTGCCCATTTACCCTCTGAATGGCACACATACACAATCCATGTCTCAATTGTGTCAAGGCTTAAAAATCCTTCTTTAACCTGTCTCCCCTTCATCTACACTGATTGAAGTGGATTTAACAGGTTACATCAATAAGGGATCATAGCTTTCACCTGGGTTCACCTTGTCAGTCTATTTCCCCTTCTATTTCTGCAGTCCTCTTCATCTGCCAATCAAGAACCTGAACAGCCAAATCCAAAAACTACCATAAGCTAATTTTATAATATAAATATTTAAATATCATAAGCTAAAATATAATATAAATATTTAAATATACACTTAATATTGTGTATAAATATATACGGGCTCAATATGGTGTTCTTTTCCCCCCTATGTTAGGATACAGTTTGTTTGTATTTTGTTTCTATAGTGATATATATGATACTTCACCTGAGTGATTAAAAAATACACTTCATCTTACAGTTTGACAATGAAGTACAACATAGATTCAAAACGGAAATTCAGTCATGATCAATAACGAGAAAGAGAGTGAGTACAGAAATATCCCATACACTGGCGCCAGCTCCGTGGGTGCTGTGGGTGCTCGAGCACCCCCAAAAATTATTTGTGCAAGTGTTACTAAACACCCCACGAAAACATCTAAAAATTGAGCAAACCTAAAATACCAACTATGCACAATTGGACACCCACAGATTGTGTAGGACCTTCGGGGCGAAGTTAACTGTCATTTGACTAAATTATGGTTCAGAGATTGGTCGTTTATTTTTTCCTCTCCTAATATAGTGTCAATGATGACCTATAGTAGAACCCGGACTTTTCGATTTCCTGAGAGGGGTGTTCAGTTTCAATGTATGAATAGCAATTGGTTGTTTGTTAATTCTATTACAAAAACAGAACACAAACCATTTAACTATTAATACTTATAAAAAAAAATTATAAGTATTTATATATCAGTCAATCAATTTTCCACAACTTAAAATTGAGGTCCTTAGTTTTAAACACCCCTTTGTTGTTCACAATTGATTTGTCTGCTAAAAACATGTCTGCTCAGTACACATCGTCAAAGAACGAATTTAACTTTGGAGTGTAGCTAATGTTTTTTTAATGGATATGTTTTTCGTAATTTGGAAAACAAACTCAACAGAAAAAAAGAAACCCCGGTATCTGTAGTTAATTTGACTACTGACAACAACGCAAAGCGATCTGCTAATGAGCTAAACGACGACGAGAAAGCCAGCATAAGCACCGGTGCAAAACCGAAGAAAGGTCAAACATTTCAACAAAAGTGGATCTCAAACTTCATGTGGCTCAGGTTTGATGATGGGAAGGTGTTTTGCAAAATTGTTGCAAATGTACCAAACTGTAGGGATGTGCTCAGTGAAATCAGGGAATGGATTAATTTTGTAAGTGCATCTCCAAAACGATTAGCGATATTTAAAAATCTGAAACAATCTTATACACACAACCTGCGACCATTTGCACCCACTAGATGGACCCTTCATGCAGCAAACCTAAAATCAGTTACCGATAATTAAAGGGAATTATTAGAATTTTTTTAGATGACTGCTAAGGAAGGTTGCACTGAAGTTGGTGCCAAAGCTAATGGATTTTGTTCATGACTGGAGACGTTTGCTGTGTATTTCATGCTGCATCTGCTTTTGAAGCTATTCTCTTATGTTGATGCTGCAAATACAGCTTTGCAAGCCAGTACTCTGAGCCTCCAGCAAGAATCTTCAGTTAATGAACATTTGAAAACCACCGTGCAGTATCTGAGGAGCAGCTTCGATACTTCTGGTCAAATAAAAGAACTGGCAAATAATCTGAGCATTGAAGGACCAGTTCTGCCCCGCAGAGTACCAAAGTGGTTAGAATCAGGTCGTGGAGCACAACACACATTTAGCACTGCAGAAGATTTCTACAGGTGCCAAGATTTTTAACTATTTGACAATGCATTCGCTGGCTTGCATGAGAGATTTGACCAAGAAAGCTTACATTTATTACTGCAAGAAATTTGTGATTGGGTAAGATTCGGGTTTAATAGTTTGTCAGTTCTATGGAAGAGATGTTGACAGTGCTGTATTAACTTCTCAAGATGATATGATGCTGGTCGTTGTGCAAGCCCGCCAGACCTTCAGCGGCATGAGAAATTTACAATACATTGTGTCATTCTTTAAGGCAGATCCCACACTTTGCATTTCGTTTCCCGAGCTGTTTAAACTAATTGGACTAGTTCTAACAATACCAGTCACAACCTGCAACAGCGAGAGGTTTTTCTCTGCACTACACCACCTAAAAAACTTTCCTTAGATCAACAATGACTCAAACAAGACTGAATAGCATTACGGTGCTCCACAGTCATGGAGAGTCAGTTCCATTGGACTCTGAAGATGTTGTAAACGACTTCATCAGCAGAAGCGTTGTGCGACACGTTCTCCTTGACATTTAAAGGAAAGAAATGTTGCATTCCTTTTCTGTTACAGTGGGGGTAGCAGAGTTACAGTATGTGGCAGGTTATGTTTGTATGTTTTGAGATTAGCACCCCCAATCACATTGAAAAGTTGGCACCGCTGATCTCATGTAATACATGAGAAAATAAATGAATTTTCACATTCTGTATTCCATAAGCAGTGTGAGTGTAAAAACAACACAACATTAAACCAAGACAAGCACAGCTTGCAACTGTTCTCAAATGGAAATCCTCTCAGTGAACGTAATGATCAGTGCTGCACACGTGACCCTGTTCACACCACGCAGCTACTTGTTATTCCAGGTCGTGGAGGTGCTGGACACAGACAAAGGGTTTGCGGTCTGGCGCACATCATTACATTTGGCTCTGGGGAGGAATAGGCGTTTTTTTAAAATTTAAATTAGTTTTCATTTTGTTTTATTAAAAAATTAAAAATAAAAAAAATAATGAATACACTCCTGTGTGTCAGTTTTTACTATGAAAACGTATATGAAACGTGGTTGAAAGTTGGTGCTATCACCTTAGCAAGCTACAAAACAAGACCATTCACAAGTTTCTATTCGACTGCTACGCTAAATAGTGAGCGTAATTGTGGTTTGGTTACACTGCTTGTAACGGGAGTCGTATTTCTATAACATCCATCGTATATATATATATATATATATATATGGTTTATGGGTCAAAGTTTTTTTGGGGTGTTGGATACAGTGGTATGGTCCCTGAAGTCACATGGACGTCCATAAGTGTGATACTGGTCCCTAAACATGTCCCCAACTATGACTACAAAACTGTTTAATAAATAATTATGGAATTATGTTATAAACATTACATAATCCTAGCCAATAAGGAGTGAGTGGCGCTGATACTAGAAGCATATACACAAAGGATTATCAAAAAAAAATAAACACCCAATTTTAATTGCCCGTTTATGCATGTAATGCAGAATTCTGTCAATATTTTTTTCTTATAAATCAATCTCGACAGGTATAATCCCACAAAGTGCACAATAGTCTTAGCTAAAGAAAGACACAAGCCACGGGTTTGTAGGACACCCCTACGGCAGACGGTGTGCTTTACCCCGAAGGTGTTTTATAATGGGATTCCCCATAGACATTTTTTCAGGGTGCTATATCTCGGGTTCTGGGGGTCCCTGAGACTTGCTGACATAACATTTTTGAACGTGATCCTTTTTTTTTTTTTTTTACCCTTATGGGTCAAAAGTTTTGATATGCTTATTTTTGGGAGTTGGATAGAGTGGTATGGTTCCCAAAGAGATCCCAGGGACCAGGTGTCGTTGTGGGGGGGGAACACACCTCTGCTCGTCTGGGGGGGTGTCACCCTGAGCACAACGGTACCTGAACCGTCCAGATAGGACGTTCCTAGCGCAAGAGATGCCCCAAAAAGTGCATATTTTCTCCCATTGTAAGTCAATGGGAGAATTTAATATTTTTAAAATTCATTACCCATGGGGTCTGGGGGTCTGGAGGTCTGGAAATCGGGTGCATTATCTCTGGGTCGGGGTCTACCAGTGTGCAAAATCCCAAGTGTCTGGCTTTAATGGCTGGGTAGCGGCGGCAGGTCAAATCACTATTTTTTGTCCCATTGAGAATAAATTGCCTAAAATCTGGGTGTGTCATCCCAAGGTGGGGATCTGTACGTGTGCCCAAGTGTATGGCTGTGATGTCACCTGTAAGAATAGGCCTCTTCAAAGCTACAATACGATGTTTTTTGCTAGTTACTGTGGTTGTGGATGAGCCAGATGGATGAAATTTAGCAGGTACTCTCTTTGCGAAGCTTGTACCCAGCCCCAGAGTTTGGAGCCGGTGGGACTTGTAGTTTTTATTTTGGCCCTGTACAGTACATTCCACCCATGATAAGTCTTAGGGTGAAATTTAATATTTCAAATATTAGTAAAAAATCAACCTTAGGGCCTGGAGGTCTGATATTTGGGGTGCATTATCCCTGTAAGTGTGCCAAACCCCAAGTGTCTGGCTGCAACGGCTGGGGCTCAAGTTTGGACCCATAAAGGTCAAAGAAAGTGATAACATCCAAAAATATTATGTCTGGGACCTCTCCCCATGATTTTTAGTGACCAACATCATACAATAACTTTGGACCCATAAAGACCAAAGTAAGGCCATACACAGTGCCAATAGAAAGTCTACACCCCCTTGAACTTTTTTCACATTTTGTTGTGTCAGTGCCTCAGAGTTTCATGCATTTAAATGAGGCTTTTTCCACTCCAAGGGATATTCAAGGCCTTTGATATTTTTTTTATACCCATCCCCTGATATCTGTGCCTTTCAACAACTTTGTCCTGGAGTTCTTTTGCGCCTTGGTGCTCATGGTTTAGTCTTTGCTTTGAAATGCACTACCCAGCAGAGGGAACCTACAGGAACTGCTGAATTTATCCTGAAATCATGTGAATCACTACAATTTAACACAGGTGGAGGCCACTTAACTTGGTGTGTGACTTTGAAGGTGACTAGTTACACCTGAGCTAATTTAGGATTGCTATTACAAAGGCGAGGGGATCCAACCAAGCTATTTCAGTTTTTATTTTTAATTAATTTTAATTAATTTTCTACACATTTCTAGATTTTTTTTTCCATTTAGCAATATGTTAATGCATTTTAATTCCATATAAGGCAAGAAAAAGTGAACATTTTGAAAGGGGGTGTGGACTTTCTATAGGCACTTCATATGTAAAAAAAAAAAAAAAAAAAAAAAGTGAATAGTTAGGGAAAATGTGTCTATTTATGGACTTCCACGTGTCCTTTTGGAAGTCTAATGATAGTGACTAGGTATAAGAAAGGGAATAGTAAAAGAAAATATATATATATATATATATATATATATATATATATATATATATATATATATATATATATATATATTTATGGACTTCCTCTGTCCTCATGGACACCTAAAAAGTCAAGCGTCCCCTTCAAAGCACTAGTGAATTACAGAGAAAGTACCTTTTAAAAAAAGAATTATAACTTAAAAACTACGAGATATTTGAATATTTGGGTACTCTGGTCCCTTAGCTACAATGATCCAGCATGATAAGATTTTTTAAAAATAGTGGAAAACACTTAATATATAATTATAAATTAAAATTATACAACCCTAAATAGACCGCAAGCACTCACCTCTTATATACGAAAATGGGCTTTTTCTCTTACATTCCACAATTTGTTTTAGCATCTAATCGAGCTTACACCACTGGGGAAAAAAATGTTTTTTAAAAATCCCACCAGGTTTCAACTTTTTCCCCACACACGTGACCAGTTACAATGGCGTCGGACACGACAGCCTCAAAAATACAGAAAATATTCCTCCAAAACGAATTTAACAAAACACACCTAATCAAAATAACACTTTAAAAAAAAAAATTCGGTCCTCATTGAACAGAAACTAAATCTCCACCCAGCTTGTTTTAAACCCGTTAGCGTTCAAGCAGACTCGAAATCACGATTAACAACCGCGACACATCAAAGATAAAACACTCTGCACTGAGCCGCCGCCTTGACATTTTCAACACAAAATAACTAACCTGCACTGTCCACTACAAATACAATTATACACTTAAACATGCAATAATAAAACGAGATCCTACACAATCACAACGTGTGTTTTGAGGGGAGACGAACAATTCAATAAAAACAAATACGTTGTAAAGCCAAGTCGTTAAAAAAAAAAAAAAAAAAAAAAAGAATTGCGAATTCGAATATAATGTAAAGTTGTTTTTTTAATGGAGAAGAAAAATCGAAGAACGTGTTTTTTTTTGCAAAATAAAAGTAGAGAATAGGAAAAAAAAATCAAATCACATAATTACAAAAATGTTTTTAAATGGACCAGAAAAAAATTAATTAAAATCAATAATTACAATCAAATTGTAGGGAGAGAAAAGAAGGGATGAGAGGGTAAAACAATCAAAACTGTATTTCTACAAATGTAGAACGGGGGGGGGGGGAATCTGATCAAATAATTATAAAAACATTTTTAATTTGACCAGGAGAAAACAAAATTACAATCAAATCGAAGGGAGGAAAAAAAAATCCTAAAACGTTTTCAAAAGGGTGGGTAAGCTGAAAAAATAAATAAATAAAAATTGTATTTAAAAAATATATATAAAGTAAGAAAAATGTTATACAGGTATTATAAACATAAGACAATCGAAAAATATATGGTATGTAAAGTAAATCAATCTGTGTATGTAAACAACCAGCCAACTGCCGTTTCTCTCCAACACCAACTCAACCAGAGACAACCAAGTCTAAGACAAGGTTTCGAGTAGAGGAACTTATTTTTAAAAAATCATTGTTTCCTAATGTTTACTTTATCATCTATCCTCGCAATGGGAGTGCTTTCCAGTCCGGTCACATCAACAAAACAAGATACAGAAAATAATCAGACGTGTTCCTTCAAAGCTAATTACACGAAACACGGCTCCTAATCAAAATAATTTTTAAAAAATATGTATTTTCGGCCCTCACTGAACAGAAACTAAATCTTCACGCAGCTTGTTTTAAACCCGTTAGCGTTCAAGTAGACTTGAA
>NC_054570.1:5240081-5264051 GCF_017654505.1 Polyodon spathula | reverse complement strand
CTTACAATAATTATTAAAATGTACTTGTCCCTTAGCGATTAATAATAATAATAATAATAATAATAATAAATAATAATAATAATAATAATTATAAAGCAGACATTTTTTTTTAACGATACAGGGATGGTAACATAAGGTGTGGTCAGGTAATGAAGCAATTCCAATCTACAGTGCAGAGACCATGTCAAGAAATGGTGTAAAAAGATGACAAATATTAAAACAGCAGCAGAAAAGGAGATGTTTGCAAGAAAGAAATAAAAGATAGGGTCAGTTGTAGGTCGGTATATGTAAACGTGTATCATAAAGACGCACGCTCTGTCTTGCCTGCACTGCAGTTTGGCAATTTACAATTTAGAACAGGTAGCGTCTTTAAAAGAAGCCGCCACAAATATTGACTCCCAATTTACCTGCCTTCCAAAGACTGCACTGTAATGCATAAACTGTTGCCAGAAACAATGGCGACAACCTCTTCAGCGAAACCCTGAAATCAGCAGTAGATCTACTGTGTGTGCACAGAACGTGTGATGAAAGCACTGACCAAAACGACACGAGTCGACTTATTATTTACCATCGTTTTGTAAATGCCGAAGCACGTTCGATCTGCGTTTTCAAAATGCTTTCAAAAAAAGTTTGATGAAATCACAACTATAGAAAACAGCTGTGTACGAACTGTAAAGCTGGTACTGTGTGTTCCTGAAAACAATATGGCAGCAAGCCCAGCGATTTGTACTGCACTCCTAAAGGAACCTTACAGAAAATGAGTATGCAGCTGTGTCCCTGATTCTGAAGACAATAACTAAACCCCTTTATTTTTTTAAAAACATATTGCATGCATTCAGGAAGGAAGGAAGGAAGGAAGTCGGACTCACCCGGATGCTCTCAGCCTCTGCTTCAGCCTGCATGATGAGCTGGAGCCTGGAAGGGAACACAAAGATTTGAGATTTTGGTTTCTCAAACAGCTGTCCAGATATAGCGTGTTTTGCAGTAACCTGCCCAACCGGTCGCAAATATCTGCAAGCACTCCAAGCAGACAATGGGTGCGTTAAGTGAATGGTTCAGAGCGAGAATTTTTGCCTCAGATCAGTGATGAAACCTGCTCTGCGGTGCTCCGAGCTGCTCTGAGCGGCTTGCTTAACGCGCCCGCTGTTGACTGCCAAGTCCCGGTACAAGATCCAAGCAAGTTACCTCTCTGCCTCAGCCAGCCTCTCCAGGCGGTAGCGCTCGGCATCAGCTGGCTTCTTCACCTTGGCGTCCAGCTCCCTCTCCTTGCGGGTGATCTCCTGCTCCTGCAGCATGATCTGCTGGGCTCGCTCCACCACCTGCACCTGCATCTTCTCCTCCTCGATGCGCTGCTTTGTCTTCGCCACCTGCGAGGGGAGACCGAGAGATCGGCGTCAACACAAAGTTTCTCCAACCCGGTCCGCAAGCAAGTGGGCTGTCAACAGGCACAGAGTCACACGATAGTGTCCATAGTAGTAGACAAAACATTCAAGTCAAGAAGCTCGGGAATTTAAAATGGAGCCATAAACATGGTTTGACTAAGATGACAAACCACTGTGTGCAAGTCAACTCTAACTACAGACCTTCCCAAACCTGGTCCTCTGGACACCAGTGTCTGCTGGTTTTTATTCCAACTGAACCATTACATTTAACTAATGGTTTGCTTAAATTAGGCCTTCTAAAATGTTCTCAGTTCTTAAAAAAAAAAAAAGTTGCAGGTTTTAAGTTACTTATACAATTTCATAGTTAACTTGAAATCTTCCAACTGTTTAAGAGCTGAAAACAAAAAAAAAAAAAAAAAAAGGTCTAGTTAACCAAACTATCAATCACTGAAACAAATACAGAAATACGCTATGTAACTTTTTTCAAACAAATAAGGTCACGAAAAAAATGGTTAAAAATACAATAATGATCGTACGACAGTATATTGTATAATTACAAATCACAATTACACAAGGCTCAATTACAATTACTGTATTGAATTGAATAATTACAATGGTAATTGACCCTAAGTCTATAAGTCAGCGTGGAACGCAGTGTTTGAAAGACAAAGTGCTAGCATGCGTTTCTTCTTGTGTTGAACATTTCTTACGTCATAAGCAGTTCACCCATCCCTCCAGGGGTGGAAAGAAGACTCATCCATTCCGGGTTTTACTACGAGCTTGATTAGCCACAGTGTGTATAGGCAACAAGCTCAGGTGTGTCTTATTAAACTCACAGCAAAACCAGGAATGGATCATACCACTACGCAATCGGAGTGTCTTATCCCCATGCCTGAATTTAGACAAAAATAAGGAGACTGATGAAGGCACGAGTCGAAATATTTGACTACTACACCTGATTTTACTGCTTGATCAAAGAATTATGCAGAAGTGGAGAGTGACTGATAACAGCATTGCATATCATTACTGGAAAAGAGTGAAAGGTGAGACTGAAGGGAGGGGTTCTCCCAATGACAAGGGGAGGGGTTTATTCTCTTGCCTGCAGCTGATAGGCCAGGTCTGACTCCGCCTTCTTGGTGTTGACCTCCACATCATAGGCTGCCTTCTTCAGCTCAAAGTCTCTCTGCGCCTTCGCCATCTCGATCTCATTCACGTACTGAGCAGAGACCTTCTCCTGCATAGCGTGAGCTTCCTGAGGGAGAGAAAGCAGGTGGCTTTCGAACCATTGTGCATGCCGCTTCATTGAAACAGCTTCACAACTACACATACAGAGGGAGCCTTTGAAACCCCTCCCACCCGTTCACACACCAAACTCCTAAAACTTGAAATGAATACGCTTGTTAAATGAAATTCCTTCAATTAAAAATGTAAAGAAGTTAAAATGAAAAAAAGGATCTTGAGCAAAAAAAAAAAAGGTTTTGCTTAAAATACAGGAGAAAGCTGTCCCGTGTGCTGTTAGGGAGAAGGGCCACTCCCGGTAAATCAGAGAGTTGACAGGTCTGTCTCTCTACACAGAAAGCACGCAGGCCTGCCTCACTCACCCGGATCACAGCGTCTCTCTTTGCCATGGCTTCTCCAATGCGGGCGTCCTTCTGTACCTGAGCTGTGCGAGCCTTACCCAGAGAGTGGAGGTAATCCTGAGGAAGAAAGGGAAGAGCACAGCGGTTAGGGCAGCGCCCACAATACTGCTTTCATGCCACTTTGTAGTGTGGTGCAAGCTGCCACGCTAAAGGTGTGCATGTACAACGTATTACAGGGCATACTATTTATTTTTAATTTCTAAATGGTTTTCTGCAATGGTGAACAGCAAATATCGTAACTCTGTCATTCTGCATGGCTGGTATTGTTTGTTTGCATTTCCCACTGCAAGCACCACAAAATCAGCAGGGGTGATAGACTACTTTAACACCTGTATTACAATGTGCCAGAACCAGTGGTAACAATGCCCTAAACGAGTTTGGATAAGCTGTTCTCGAGATGCACGTACACATGCTGTACTGTGTGCAAGCTGGGAATCATAAAGCTGGACTTCTACTTGGGAAAATAAATGTAACCTTTTAATTCATTTAGAAATAGAAATCAAATAATCTGCGCTGCAGAGACTCGTAAGGTCCCTGTGATGAACGCTGTAAACCTGCCCTGTAGAACTCAGATCAATGTACACTGCGGCTGTTTGAATGCATTCAAGAAACCAGACCAAGCTGGAGAAATAGGGTTAATACATACCCTCCAACCAAAAAATACTGAGACAGAAGCACAAGTGCTCATTAAATATTGTATCTTGGCAACCATGATTAAATGATTGCCCCTTCTTCAAATAATCATAGACTTTTCTATAATATAATAGTCTTTTTAATACATAATAGACTATTAGATATTTTAATATATAATAGGCTTCTCTGAGCAATACAGCCCCAAGCACATTGGCATTCCTTAAAGGCTATTCATTTACTATCAATGCAAAATGACTGGGTGGGATACTTCTGCAAGCCTGGAACTGTGCCCAGTTGAATGGGGCTGAATGGGGTACAACCAGAAAGAAACATCCCACCTCCAGTTCTGCATTAATTCAGCAGAGAACACCTTTATAGGCAAATGAACTACTATAAAAAGAGCGAATGTCAGCAAAAGGCTGTAAATAAATCTATCGCTATCAAGTGTCACGCTAAAGAAAGAAGATCACCATGACCCACATACACTTTATGAACAGACACATGTGAAAACGTAATGGGCAAACCGCCTTCCTATACCAGCAGATTCTGATGCGCTCAAAACTGGCTGAAGACGTTGTTTAGCACAAGTCACCACAATTGGATAAGCAGTTCTGTAGCTAAAATGTGTAAAGATGTAACTGTGACAGACAGACAACCTCTACTATTTTGGCCACTAAGGATCTGCATCACCAGCTGGGTATAAAAATATACATGCTTAAAATATACAATATACCAGAGGGTTAAACAGTTAAGAAAATAAATCTGTAAACTAAACTATTCACACCACGACTGGATTTTGGTTTGCAAATGTTGTGCGTGTTTCTCTTATTCTCTCTGCAGAGCAAAGTCCAGTCTGGAACGGGAGAATCTGGCAGCTCTGCAGCTGAAATCTGAACGATCACGAGTCCTTCCAGGAAAAGCATTAATCCTCCGGGAATGCAAAGAGCAGAATTGAATAAGGGGGGGAGGATGGAGTTGAAGTTCTGGAGCTCTGTATATAAGCTCAACAGGGATAGATCTAATACCCTCTTAAACGTGGCAAACCTGCTCTATCACAGCCCTCTTTCTGCTGATGGTCAGGGCACTTGTGGGCACCCACTGATATCACTGTGTATCTTTCCACACTGTATGTTCCACTCCAAATGTTTTAGACCCTACTACTAAATAGTCTATTCCATGCATTTATTTATAACTGGCAAAAAGTTTCTCCTACCTTCTTGTTCTCTCTGTGTTAAATATTATGTCAGATCTTTTCCAGCAGACAGGTCCATCAGACCTACCTGGTCATCGTGCACGTCCTTCAGGGTGTAGCTGACCACACTGATGCCCATGTTGACCAGGTCCGAAGAGGCCACTTTGAAGACCTGCTCCGAGAACTTCTTCCTGTCCTTGTAGATCTCCTGCAGAGAGCGCACAAGGCTCATCACAGACCACAAGCACGCCACAAAGCATTTCTACATCATGTACATATCATATCCTGGCCACAGCTTTCCTGCTACATGCGAGTGTATTAGTCTCCATATTCAGAGGTGTCTGTATGTTTGTATACGGCCCCTGCCTATTATTGTTTAAAATACAGCTGTGGCCAAACGTTTCGCTTCATAAAGTCAAATGAAACCTGCTAAATAATATAACGTTTAACCTACTCAGTTACACACGGCTTTGTAGTTTTCCATATACTTAACAAAAAATGGACAAACTGAAAAAAGTGACATTTCTAAATCTAACATGAAATACTACCTGCTTTGGTTAGACTTTTGCAAAGTCATTTAGAAGTTTCTTTGATTACATGACGTTAAATAAAAGACCTAAATTCTGTTCATACAATTTTTAAATTCTTTAAAATTTTTAAATTTTAAACTCTGGGAGATGCTGCAAAACTTTTGGCCACAGCTGTACATCAACAAAATGAATTTAAGTTAGGCAACTCAAATTTCCTAATTATTGCACTTACTGTAAGCCATACTGTATTTAAATATGAATCTTGCTATGTAACCCTGTACTGCCCTGCAACACCTGTAAATCACCGTGGATAAATAAATATTAATAACAAATGTAATAGTAGTCTGTGCAGTGCGTTTGCTATGGAGTGAATTGAACCCGTGCGTGTGTGTGTTTGTCTCTCTCTAGTTACCTCCACTGTCATGTGTGCCATGATGGCTCTCTGGTGCCCCTCTAGGGTCTCCAGGGCGATGTGAGCGATCTCCTGCTCAGACTTCCCCATGAACATCTGACAGGCCGCAGCCAGCATCTCCTTGTTCTGACCCTGGATCTTCACCTGGGTTCAAGTGAAACACACTCATGTGAGGATCAGCAGCAACAACAGCTGGGCAGCGATAGCGGCGCTGTTGCTATCAGTGACGTGAGAAACACGCATCCCCTGCCACGGCCGCAAACTCCATGTACAATGTATGTACAAAATATGCAATGAAATGTTTAATCACAAAACCGACAAGCGACTCTCCAGATACATTGTGTCTTTTTTTAAAATTTTATTTATTTTTTTTTTTTTTACAAGTTTCATGACATTTACATTTGCCGTTCCCCAGATACAGTATATGCAGATATAAGTGTAACAGAAAGAGACCCCCGTACTGCACATCCTCCTAATGTGATCTAGCAAAGCACTATTAATAGCAAACTTCAAGACTACTACACAAGCTGATCTACCCAGTACAAGCAAAAATGTGACACACATATGTATGACCAAATCCACTATATCCCCTTTGCTTGCGATTTCATCCCCAGCTGGAGAAGCATGACAATTCTGCCCTAGAATCCTGATTAGGGAGGGATTACCTTGTCTGTAAGGTAAGCTCCAAGGGAAATGTCCACAAATTAGTGTTTTACACCTATTGCTACCTTTTAAGTGTTTTGATTTTGTTTCATTTGATTTTGTTCTTCGTTAAAAGCTAGGTACTCCATTAACAAGATGGTTTCCTCTAATGGAACTTGGCGAGGTTGTGAGGTTTCTCATGGATATTAAAGTGCTGGCTAGCTCTATTGTGGTAATGTTAGTAGCGGCAAGAACAGACAATTTATTTATGATACAATACATAACTTGAGCTAAATACAAAAGTGAACAAGCTCTCAAGTGTTACATACAGACTTCTGCCCATCTCCACAGACAAGACAATGGATTTTAAAGCTCTGGGTGGCATTTCTTTAAGCTTGCCAGTTGCAACAAGGCTTCTCTTCCTGTGTTGTGCTCTGTGCCTGCAACCCCACCCCCCCACCATTTAACTGCCCTAGCTGACACCAGACCCAAGGGAAGGCTCCCAATCACCCTGCTGCTGCTGCTGCTTCTGCTTCTGCTTCTGTATTCATTAGAGGTTGACAACCGGATGGCAATTTCATCAAATGAATTTCCTGTTTTACAGGGATATCCACTGAAAGCATTGCGCAAGGATAAGCCCTATGGAAGATGAGCACTGACGCCCAACAGAGAGAGAGAGAGAGAGAGAGAGAGAGAGAGAGAGAGAGAGAGAGAGAGAGAGAGAGAGAGAGAGAGAGGGGGAGAAAGAGAGAGAGAGATGAGAGAGAGAGAGGGCTGAAAAGGCAGGAATGAGGGGGGGAGAAAGAGAGAGAGAGAGAGAGAATGCGTTTGCCAGGGGATGAGGGAGTGGTGTGGGGGAAGGGTTACAACCTAAATCAATACAATTCAACAGAATACAAAGCAGGAACCACAGTAGCAGCTCAGAGCCAGCTAAGAAATCCCGCCCAACACACAAATCACCTCATAATAAATACAGTGTCCCCACATGTTAGTTACCCTGCATTGTATTTAATATAAACAAGATTTTTTCCACTTCACAACTGCTTATTCCTCCAAAGCTATAAACCGATAGTAACACTGTGGTTTGAGGTGTTAGCGCATCTAGATCTATACAGAAACGAAGGCAGAATTGCAGAGTTACTCTATTCACATTGTTTTATGCCACTGATCTTGTTAAATAACGGTTCAGAAACGTACAACAGTTTACAAAATGTTTGTACCTTGGTGCTAAATCAGAGATGCTACAGTCACATGCAAGGAAGCGATGCTTCAATCACATGCAAGGAAGCGATGCTTCAATCACATGCAAGGAAGCGATGCTTCAATCACATGCAAGGAAGCGATGGCACGCTTAACAGCATGCATTTTCCTATGCACTGCATTCGTTCAATGTACTGTACGCGTCTGTCTGTGCAGTGGAAACTAGCGTTAGCCGAGACTCTTGCAGCTCTACCTACCTGTGCAATCCCAGTGACGGAGATGGGCACTCCGTGACGGGTGTAGACTTTGTCGCTTTTCACATTCAGAGTCAAAGTGTTCAGGGAAATTCTGAAACAGTGAAGAAAAACCTGTCAAAGCAGTCGAGCTACAGTCAAACTCCCCTCACGTACGCACTTCATGTATTCAGTGCAAACAGGAGACACACGAGGGCCCTGTGTTTGAGGCGTGTTGCGCAATACGCTAAACCTTTTTTTTTCATGTTTGAATTGTATTTCAATAATATTAGCATGTAACAAAGACACCCGCGTGTACTTTAAAAGGTTCAAATTGTGTGTTTGTCACACGACCGTTATTCTTGTATTTTCATTCACTTTTGGTGACCCCATTTGTTTGAACACAGTATGTTTATCTATTTGTACCTTTGCTTGCTGCTTGGTTATTTAGAATATAAATTGTAATTGAACCAACTAGCACTGTAATTGTATTTGCAATCTGATACAAACATCTTCAATAATGAAGGTTTGGGCTTCATACGTCCAAATAAAAGGTCTGTCTGAAACGTTCACAACGTTCTTATATATATATATATATATTATATACTATATATAATATATATATATATAGTATATATAGCCGTGCACGTAGTGTCACAACCCCAGTGCTGAGCACTTACCTCTGTATCTGCTGAATGCAGGGTATGACAAATGCTCGTCCTCCAGCAATCAGCAGTGGGGGAGCACGGCAGAACCCTGCAAACAGAAAACACAAACATTATGCCAGCGATCACACCGCGGGGGCACAGCCAGCAGTCTGCCATGCTCTCCTACACCCTGGCGTCTGGAACTGATAACTCTCCTTTCCCCAGCACTAGGACTAAAGGACTTGGTCCAAAACTGAGCCGTCATATTCAAGGCTGGGGTCAATTCCTGTTTTTCAATACCAATTCCTGTTTTTAAATCTATCCCAAATTTCCATTTCCTTTTTTTTTTTTTTATCAACTCCAACATACCGTTGATCAAAATTGCAATTCACAGTGTTCTGTTAAAATAAGCTGCTCAGTGGCCACCAAATGACTTGAATTGCAGTCACTGTTAGTCAGTTAGATTGGCTTCAAACAATCACAACGATTAATTGAAACATCAATCCCAGTTCTGTTGAAGGCATGGGAATTGATTTTAAAAAAGGAACTGAAAAAAAAAAAAAAAAAAAAAAAAAAAACAGGAATTGACACAAACTCTGGTCATGTTATCCACTGCCGAGACACACAGGATTTTCAC
Source organism: Polyodon spathula (assembly GCF_017654505.1). Lineage (NCBI taxonomy): Eukaryota > Metazoa > Chordata > Actinopteri > Acipenseriformes > Polyodontidae > Polyodon > Polyodon spathula. The sequence continues at coordinate 5,254,903 of NC_054570.1, read as the reverse complement.
GTTTGAATATACTTTAAAAATATAAAACAAACATTTGAATTTTTTTTCTTTCCAAATTAACAGTGAAAATATTAGTAACGTATTACAGTAAAGAAATCTCATCACCACATCAAATTACTTTTGAAACCAAGGGAAGGCATGCCAGTCTGTAGGGTACAACAGAATGTTATTTATACCACAAACATGGGTACATCTAGCAGGAGATACATTTTTGTTATTCCACTTCAGTATAACAGGGTTACCGGGACTAGGTTTGAATGAGTCCTTGCTTACATATGTGTTGCTACTGAAAGTAAATGATCAGACATGTAAAATAATCTCTGAATTTATTGATTTTATGAAAGAAATTGACACATTGTATTGCGATTTAAATATATATTTGTGCTATATACTTAATATATATGCCAAAAGTACATATTTAAAATATATTATCCTCCTGAGGCTAAAAAAAATGAACAGTCTTTCAGTATCCTCTATTTATTGTCATTCATGTCCCTTCATCTGAAACATGAAAACAGAGGCCTCCAAGCAACTTGCTTCCTTGAAAAGGAAAAAGACCCTGCTAGATCCACAAACACACACCAACAAGAGACACTCCCTTACCTGACACGACCATGGCTTCATTGGGCCCACACGTGTAGAACACCATTCTGAGATGAGGAGTGTAACTCTACAGCACTAAAGGAAAGACAGACATGTTACTGACCTGCAGCGATCCATCAGTTAATACACACATTCCCTAAACTCTGCCGTGAAATGAACCCTGCCACAGAATTACTGTTCTGTTCTATTACAGGATCTGCAGGGAGCAGCACTAAAAGTGATTGGTTCTTTGTTGCAGAAACCTATTTGTTGGGGATAATTTTACAAACACGCCCAGTTCTGTATTGGTATCGCCCATAACTACACTAAAAAACGTACTTATGGGATGGATGTTTAGTGAGCATAAAAGCATGTGGTCAGAATGAAATAAATGCCCCCACCCCACAATTCTTGCTGCGTTTAGTCCCATATGGGCATACCACTGTTTCTTTGACAAGGCAAACTTAATTTGCCTTGCACTGCGAACAAACTGCATTGATCTGTGGGACTTTCATATTCCAAAACATCATTAAATGGCTGTGCAGGGAAGGCTATCCCATTAATATTCATGATGTAAAATGAACTGTATATAGCTATCCTTGTTAATAGTGTATCCTGTTTATAGAACAAGTAAAACGTATGCAAAAAAAAAAAAAAAAAAAGCATGATTAAAGACAGCTTAAGAAAGAGAATTACTTTCTTCAAAGATTCGCCCGGTCATCCTGTCCTCAGTTATGCATATGACACGCCTTGAGCACTGGCAGCCAACAAATATTTCTAAAGGACGACTTTTCATCTCTGGGTCGAGAATGCCACGCACACCAGTCACGACTGATTATCAAACATCATAAAAAAAGAAAGCAGATCTACAGCCACAATCTGTGCACTACATGAAGACAGGGAAGTGCCACATGCATTATGGACAGACAGGGAAGCATCTTGGTTCATAAAATAACGTGTGAACAGCTGTGCTGGATCACATACAAGACTTATAAAAAAAAAAGGGGGGGTTTTGCAATATATATTTAATGGGATCAGTTAAAAAAAAGATATGCACTAGCTTAAAAATAAAAAAAAAAATCTCCAAAAAATGTGAATGGTTTCAAGAAAGAAAATACATAAAATCACCTCGACATTTCATTTTGTCCTTGAACACAAAAATAGTCAGACAGACCGTCAGCTTCCATAAATCACCCATATTTTGCCACTATCCAAATGTAATAGATAACACGTGCAATATACCCCTCCCTAGCCACTATTCTAACTACCAGCATATTCACACTAGCCATTTGGAAAGTGTAGGAGGCTTATTTGGGAGTAAGCCAGCTTTTCTACAGAAACGTGTCTTTTTGTTGGTTTCCAGCAAGTCCCCCCCCGTCCCCCCCCCATTCATCCCATTTGCTGTCTCTGCAATCAGAACAACACTTTAGTTTATAAACCGCCTGCATGAAATGTGTTTTTTGCGGTTGACACTGAATCATCTGTGGCTTCAAATCTTTTTTCACTAAAAAAAAAAAAAGTTTTGTATCACCTGGAATTTTAGGATTGAGAATAATAATAATAATAATAATAATAATAATAATAATAATAATAATAATATGAACATAATTTAGATATTTTACTTATCATGTAATCAAAAAAGCTACAAAATACCACTGTTTCTTTGGCAATAAAAACAGCATCAAAAACACAAGCCAAGTTAGTAGAAACAACTGGGGCAACCTTGCCCCTCCTCGGTTTTACAGCTGTGCCTATTTGCTTTGTGCTGGGCAAGGTTGCCCCAGTGGTTTCTTGAAACTTGGCTAGTGGTTTTGATATCTCTAACTTTAAATAGGCGGGCATTTTTGATAACTTGATTTTTTTTTCTCTCACATTTCCAATGTGTTTTTGTTTCTGATCTAACAATGGAATCCGCTTGCTCCCTCCTCTGATGTCACTTTCTAGCAAGACGATATGAAAATTCATGACGGAACAAAATCATCTACGAGCCATTACAGTTCAAAGTTACTGAAAATGTAATCAGAGTAATGCATTACGTGTAATGCGTTACTCCCGAACACTGGTATATAATTCGTAGCATGTATCCAAAAAATGTAAATATTGTATAACAGTTTTACGGACTCAGAAACATCGCCTGTGGGACTTCGTATTCTCAAGTGAAATAATGGTGTTACCGCGTTTAATCACAGTCGAGTAAAAAGTTGCAATCAAACACAAGCTAGCTTTTATAAAACCAGGCCTTCATATCATATCATATACAAGCCACGACAGAAAGCGTGTCTGTTCTCTCTAGAGATGAGAGATGGAGACGGCACGGGTCTGGTTTGCATCACAACCCTTTAATGGGTCTCTTCAAGAACAAGAACACACAGGCTGCATTATCCAGCCAGGCTTGTAATTGACTAGCTTATGAATTTTGTTGGAATACCCTGGAGACAAACTAGAACCCCTGTTTGCAGGTCACATCTCACACAGAGAAATGTAGGGTGACCTAATCTAATGTCATTTAAAAAAAAAAAAAAAAAAAAAAAAAAATTGTTTTACTATTTTTAAATTCAACATTTTTCTTGGGTCAAGTCATCACACGACCCGTAGGTCCACTTGACTCTCGAACTGACTTGTTCTCCAAAACTGGACCGAACATTTTCACTCGCTTTAAAATGTGGTCCTTTGAACCACGAACACAAGGGGCGGTTCGCTATAGTTTATTTATTGGGTATTAGGACGCAGATATGTTATTGAAATAATAAGCGGTGCCTACAAGTACATTCATTATTTTATACTCGCACGAAAAACACAGACAATATTTTAGAAAACACCGCGTTGATAAATTACACAGTTCCGCTCTTTACCGAAACCGCATTTCCTGTACAACAATAAACCTGCCTTACTTTGGTTTAGGATCGCATTTTGTTTAAAAAATGTACAATTTTATAAATTATTAAAACCCTAATTATTTAACTTTCAAAGCATAGGCTACTGGTCGCAATAGTATGTTTTGAAAGAGATACACTATTTTAAATGACAGCTATATTTGAAACATCAAAGCAATTCCCCCTGAAAACGTATGTTGTAAAAAAACAACAACAAAAAAAAAAAGTAATTTTCCATGTTTTAACTCCGCCCCCAAGTCCAGTGTATTATAAAATTGTTCGATAAACACTAAATAATTTAGACAAAATAATTAACAGGTGCGCCTCATACACAGTGTTGGTTCGACTATGTGTTAAATATCACCAAGACAACAGAATAAAATAAGAGACCCACGTAATCTATTGATGACATTCACTTGAGCAATCAACATTACATTATTTTTGCATTTGTTTCCTGAAAGTGGAAATACAGCCTACAATGCATTTACCGTCTCCTGTAATTTTTTTCGAACAAGGCTTTATAAACGTACCTGTTCCACGGTAAGGTATTCTCCAGGTGATTTTCAGATTGTGTTTATATCTCGCCTCTCCTTCTTGCTCGTCTGTAATGGTATAAACACAGACCCACACCCACACTAGCGCAAGGCGATGAGGGGAAACGGACCTAATTTCATTAGCCCTTATATGAATATAACCACCTAACGGCATGGAGGATTAACTACCACACCAAGGTCGATGCGTGTATACATATACTCTGCAATAGCATCAGCAAGCCAGCCACCCAGTAACTCACACGCTTACAGTAAAGGACAATAGCCTCTTACTGTACACACCAGCTCTGCTTTACTCCTTACTAGCAGATGGCTTGGCCGCCTATGGTGCTGATGTGAAACGCCAGAAGGATGCACTACAAAGAAAGCCTCTTTAAGCGTCAGGCCATCTTTAGCAAGCACCACTCCCGAAGCAGAATTCAAACAATAGTGGCCACGTTAATTTGAATGGTTATTTAAAGTATTTGTAAAAGCCACAGGAGTCCTTATTGAATGTAGTAGCTATCCGTGAATTAAGAATTGCAGTAGCAATATTATCCTTTTTTTTTTTTTATCTGAAGATCTTTTGGTTCTTGGCTTGCACATTATACTTTGTTTGGAGATATTTTAATCCCCATTTTTAATGGAAAATGGTCTGGAATAAACCATGCAAAAGACAACATAGTTATAAAGGAGCAGAATCGTTTTCTATGTAGTAACTTGCTAGCTAGACACCATTAAATTGGTTGTTTTTCTAGTTGCTCTGAAACTGGGTATATTTTCAAAGTGGTAACTGCGCCCTTTATTATAGCTTCCTTTTTTTTGGAGACAAATCTATAACAAGATAATAAAAAAAAAGCTTTATTAATTATGTTGTTTGTTTGTATTATATATATAAAAAAAAAAAAAAAGTTATTTTAATCCTATCAAAATTAAATGTGGGTTTTCTAAACAGGGCAGGGCAATTCCACTCCAGGTTTAACAGATATGAATGGAAGAGACAGCTTTGTTCACCGCTGGACTATAGAGGAACTGCAATGAAAACATTTTGCAATGAGGCACCAAGCTCCAAATTTCTAGATCTCAATCTAGAACAGTAGGCTGATGTATATTTCTAAAGACTCCGAATAAAGCCCGTGACTTCCTATAGACAGATAATCAAATACTAGAGATCCAGATGCTTAACCAAACATATACAGTAGGATAAGATAGCGGAACATTTTCAGTTGCATATCTTTTAGTGTGTGTGTGTGTGTGTGTGTGTGTGTGTGTGTGTGTGTGTATGTATGCTGATTTGTACCACTGTACTACACAAATGTTGTGTGTTTTAGTTACTATAAAGCAAAAGGTTATTAAAAAAACACGTCATATTCAAATTCTCAGATACAAATAACAGCCAGCCCTTAACACAACACAAATGTTTCCTTGTTCGATATATCTGTCTTTGCAAATATTGCGTCTATAATCCATTTTGCAGATTTAATCATTTAACTTATTTTATTTCACGTCATTATTGTATAGAATTATGTAATACGTGCTTGTTTAAATCCAACATACTGCTAAAAATCCATGAATTCGTTTTTTTTTTTTTTTTTTTTTTTTTTTTTATTAGTGGTCCTCGATTAAACTGGAATTGCTTTACTGTTTTAGATTGAGTGCAACTTTTGGTTTTGTGAACGGCCTTTTAAAATTATTTTCCAGTTTTTAAGCCATATTCTTCTTAATGAAACCTCCACCCCCCCCCCCCACCCCCCACCACCCCCCCACCCCCCCCCCCCAACCCCCATCTACGCACTACCCTGCACCCCCAAAATGTATTTTATGTCAGTCGTTTCCACCTCCTCCGGGAACATGAACGAGGTATTGCAAGTGGAGTGTCACGCTTTAGCAGAATCACAAATGACCTAATCAATGGATTTCTCCCATCTGTTTCAGCAACGCTGTCTACACTATATAGCCAGGATGCAAGACACCGACATAGCGGCATAATTAAAATATAAAAACTCTTAAGTCCATTTTAAAAATAGAAATACACATGCAATCTCTTTATAACGAATTCTGACTGTCTTCCATTGTCTTTTGTTTCTGTATTGGTGTGTGCATTGATTTAACCGGTCTTTTAGTTTAATGATAAAACACAGCTGTTTGCACGGGCATCGCTATTGACAAGCTCAAGTGAACCAATAGTATCTGTGTAGAGTTCTAAGAGATGATGTCATCCAATTTTACAGTACAATACGGTCTTATATATAATATTATTCTGGTACCAAACTTATTTTGCTATGCTTTACTACACTGTTTTGTTTTAACACGGGATACACTATTTAATGAGGATATGTATGGTTTTAATACATAAATGAAAAGAAGTAGACATCTATAGCTATCGTATCGTTCTAGGGGTCTGTCAGTGTCTCGTTCTCAATTTCCATGGCAACTAGTGCTTAGATCAATCCGTTCATTAGAATTTACCATGCGGGGATTTCTGTATACGACATCTTTTTTTTTCAGCAATAATACACATTGGTTTAGGGATTATAAAAGCAGACAGATTGGTTTGTTCGTTTTGTTTTGTCTGAGGAATCTGATTTTTGACGAATTTGAATTTGTCCTAATTGTCGGCTGATAAATACAATATGACAATCCCTTTGAAAGAGGCGAATCCTTGCAGTGCGATCCTGTTACAGAACATCGTTGTCATACTTCTGGTTTTAATTGTGTCTTTGTGAAATGAAACGCGTGCTTATTTTGGAATAAAAACTACATTACCCAGAACACGCCGCTCTGAGGCACTCCCTTTGGATTTCCTGCCCTTCCCCCCCTGCAGCAAAAAAAAAAAACTACCTCGTTCTTACCCCGTCTCCTCCAATCACAAGCATGAATTCAGGCGCTGGTGACCAACACGACCAATAGGAGCAGACAGCCTCATTCTGGACATTATCCAGAGGTATAAAATCTTTGTCCCGGCGAGGCCAAGCCCATCTTGCGCTTTTTCTAGGATCCGGTAGGCAGCGGTAGCGGCAGGCTGTAGAGGAGGGCTCGGCACGAAAAGCAACGTTGCAATTTTTTGACGTCCCCCCAAAAAAAAAAATTTTTTTTAGAGCTGAAGCAACTTCTTAAAACTGCACAATGAGGGAAATCGTACACATCCAAGCCGGCCAGTGCGGAAATCAAATCGGGGCAAAGGTGAGAACAAAAATCTGAAATGAACAGACATGTGATATCCATCTTCTTCGCTTAACACGTAGCTTCCCATTTAAAAAAAAAAAAAAAAAAAATATAATATTATATATATATATATATATATATATATATATATATATATATGTTATATATATATATATATATTACGTGTATAAATTGCATTTCGACGCGGTGGGAATATTATATGTGTTTCATTAATTGCACGACTTAACAGCATTCAATCGCATCGTAACTAATAAAAATCACAAAATCTAAATTATAGACTTTTTTTAGGAAGTGTTTTCTAAGGGCTTTGCTGTATGTTAACGTTTTGTAGAGCTTATTAAAAATGTGAATTGAGACGAACAATTTTGGATTTAATGTCATTTTGCATGGGGGGGGGGACGGGGGGGGTGGACAATGAATGCGGATTGAACTAGGAACATAAGTTGTGTGTGTGTGTGTTTCATGCACTGCTTTTTGTTAATTCTGTTGTAGACCTTTTTTTTGGTGCGGTTAATCTAATTAGTCTTTTTTTTTTTTTTTTTTAAGGAGGAAATGTTAGCTCAGGACTTTAATTTATATTTAACGTTAAGGTACTGTACCCTATTCTCTCGTCTTCTAGGACCCTGCCCGTAATTAAAATATAAACCCGTTATTAATTTCAAGTTAGTTCAATGTAGCGGAATGTACTGTGTTATGAAAGAGGCGGAGCCAGGTTCTGCCAACATCGGATTGTAATTTTTTTTTTTCTGCTGTCGAAAGTGGTTATTGTAACCGAGTTATATATTTCCCGATAGTGGTCGTGGTAAGTGAACCGTTATGTAACAAAGGGGCGCTTAACGGGACAGTCGGATCGACAATTGGGTCAAATATCTGATTGGCGTTTTCACGACCTCTCTGTGCGTTACTTTTGGCGGCAGATGTATTTTGGGGTGGGGAATAAGACATAAAAAAAACGACCTTCTGGCGCCAAAATTTGTTTTTTATTTAAATTATTAAATTGGATTCCTTTGTCGGTTGGTGACAGTGTCGCTTCTTAAAGACAGGGCGCACAGTCAGTTTCTCTTTTTCTTAAACTCGGTGCCGTTTATCATCGGTGTAAAGTTTGTGTCTAATTCTACAGTATATTAAGTATCCATGTGCCTGTCCGGCTAGCGAGAGCAGCCAAATGTGGTAATTTGTGGACATATGCAGAAATAACTGAGACTGTAAAATTGATTTAACGCCTTTTATTAAGCTGATCAGGCTAGGGTTGTATTGATAGTCCGGAAGGTAATCATGGGCTAAAATATTAAACGTGTACACGGAGGCAGTGTTTGTAGTCTGAGTCGTTAAGCTCCTAAAATACATGCGCATTCTGTCACTGGCTATTTAATAAATAAACTGTTCGAAGTTCGTTATTTCAAGCTCTTATGAAGAAACACTATTTATTCTCTGTATATTTTAAATGTGGTTTACAGATAGTTGCATCACAGCGTTAGCGTTTTGCTCAAAGCCACCCAGGCATCCTGAATTATTCCTTGTCTGCTTATTTTTCTCAAGTTGGGAGTGTCTTGTATAATCTGCTCGACCCATTCACTGCAGGCCAAACTGTTGCATCATGTTCAATTTACCATTACATTCCCCTGTCCCACTTACTTGAAGGGACTTTAAGGGCTCCCCACCTAGCTGATTATAACTGCTTGTAGTCCAAATAGTTCTAGATTGGATGAATAAATGTGGTTTATAATTGGTGTGACTACATGCTCCTCCTATTGTTTTGCTGTGCCCATATAACAAATTAAAATCCGATTGCACTTTGTACAAAAGCAGGGTTTTACATGCATCATGATAGGGTTGAAATGTGACTGGTGTACAGTTACACGTACTGAATTCATAGCATTGGAAGGCACACCTTCATGTCCCCAGACCTAAGATTAGAAACCTGGACCCAGTTGATCTTTATTCTTTGGCCAGGCTTCCAGCAAATGAGCCAGCTGCTGCCAGTCACTGATAATTCATTGTGCACTTTGGATTCTGCCAGGGAGTGTCTCATACCTTTTTTTTTATTCTGCATTTAAAAATAAATCATTAATGGAGGTGTGGGCTAAATGTATGAAGAATATCACAAAGTGAACGGCATTCAATCTTCTTTCTCGAAAGGGAATAAATAGGTTGCCTAATGTAGAAGATGGTTTCAGTCTGCACCCAGCCAAGGTGCAAGAGCCATTGCTTTTCATTTCTAACCCAATTTCCGATTTGATAAGACGTGGCTTTCTTCCTTCTTGTAGATGACATCACTGCACTAATCTCCGACAAACCTTGGCCTGACTAAGCTGGAAGCCGGGACAGCTTGCATAGTAAATGAACAATACTCTTCACAGTCTTGCCTTGTAAGAGGGAAGGCACATTGCAAAGGCTAGGGTGGGAGTAAACCCAAATGCTAGTGCATTAATGGGAATCTCTCTGCCTCTACTGTCTAATTCATAACTTCTAGGGGTGTATTGGGCAATTCCTTTACAGTGCTAACTGGGCAACTTCACAGCAGGACATCTGTGCTCTCTGTACAAGAGGATCTAAACCCCCTCCCCTGTTCTTTAGTAGTCTTGAACGCCACATTGTGCCGTTGTCAAAGTGTAATGATTGTAAAACTCGGTTTAGGCAGCTCCTTAATTATACCTTTCTGCTTTGACTTTAATTCTACAGCGCTTCAGAGTAATACACGGGCATCAAGTGACGCAGACAGCTCTACAAAAGCAGCTGCCGACAAAACAGCTTTTTGGAATGACTCCAGAAACGAGCTGGCTTGCGCGTTTTAAGAAGCCTTTTGAGTATTTGACGAGCACAGGCTTAAGAATGTCAGCCCAAGAGATTTCCTGTGAAGTACTCTCACGGTGATCAATCCATTTCATTAATGCTGCTGCATGAGAGAACCCACTTTGGCGTGCAAGACTGGAGGAATGCGCCATTGCTTTTCTCATTTAACAAAAGTGATGCAAATGCTACCCTGAAATCTGTTTAATACACAGCGGCATTGTATTCTCTGTGCTAGTGGGGGCGGGGGAGGGTGGGGAAATTTTACTTAAGCAAATCGTCTCTCCATTTGTCTCAAACAAATTTTACTTCCCCATGCCTTAGCCACGGGCATCTGTGCTCTCTTTAACACTCTCTTTATATACAACAGAGATTTGCATAGATGCAGTTCCTCATTTCGAGCACTGTGCTTGCGTGTAACTGAGCATGCCACCAACATTTTGGTTTGCCTTTGACTCTTGTCAGAATTGGGGAAATCTGATGTCCAGTCTTACGATGGAAATAACTTGTTTTAAAGAACTACATATACATAATTTTAAAAGTGTATTTTTTTTTTTTAATTTGCATGCATAACAGCTGTTAATGACTATGGGTGGAGCACCAATTTAAGAATATACAGTTAGCTTAGAATAGCTTAAAGACTCTAACATTAATGGAACTCTGCTGGTTTTTACACAAGTAATAAGCCCCATTACCCACTCTGCTGCAGAGACAGAGCCTCTTGGCTGACCTAGTTTCTCAGATGCCTGGTGACTGGCTGCATGGCGTGGTGGGAGGCAAGCTGGAATCCTTAGCTGGGGGGGGGGGGGGGGGGGGGGGGGGGGGGGGGGAGTTTAGCTACAGCTGCTGCACAGGAAGCTGTCTCTGCCTAATACATTGCAGACAGAACTCGTGGCAGGAACTCTGCTCATTGGTTTCCGGCAATCTGTGCGTCATTTTACTTGGCTTCTGGTCATGCCAAGAAAAAAGTCTCCAGAATTGTTTGCTTTTCCTTTTATATTTTCTGCCTGTAGAAAATCTCTGTGCGGTTCTAAAATATCCACATTAAGGTTGAACACAATTCTGTTGGGTGGTACCGTTTTAAATGAAGGACTTCAGGCAGTGGCCAAAACCACACTGGTTTAGCCTCAAACCTTTTTCTACTTCTGTCTTTATTAGGTATTTGAAGTTCTACCTCCAGCTTTTACAGAATTTTACCTCTCTGCATGCAAGAGGTGACTTGGAGAGAGCTTGTCGTTCCCCCCCCCCCCCTCCTCTGAAACAGTCAAACCTTTAGGTTTGCCATGTGGAAGCTTCCAGTCCTAAGAAGCGCAACTCCTCTGTAGCTGGACGAATAACCTTGCAAGAATGCCAGCTCAGCCCGTGCCATTGTTCCATCACAATGATGGATCATATTGATGTGCCCTTGTGTAACCTTGTGTTTTTTGCCTGCTGTCTGAGCGCAGTGTCTCTAAAAGCTAGCGCTCCCTCAACTTAAGTACATTTGCAGTAAAACAATGACTGTCCTTAAAACCAAAACCCTGGTAACCTCTCGCGTGGTGCGACTTTGATTATTTGTATCCAGTCAAACTCATAAAACGGCTTGCTTTTAAACAGCTCTAAAATTAGTCCAACCTCTGTCTTTAAACGACGTAGTCTGTGAAATACGACTCGTCCTAAAATTCTGTTTTCTCTTCCTCTTAGTTCTGGGAAGTGATCAGCGATGAACATGGGATTGACCCAACAGGTACCTACCATGGTGACAGTGACCTGCAGCTAGACAGAATCAGTGTCTACTACAATGAGGCCACAGGTAAGAAACACTGTGCCTTCTCGGTGTGCTGCTACATCCCTGCAGGGCTTGTCAGAAGAGTAGGGCACCAGGTGTCCCCATACCGGTTTTAAAGTACGTTTTACTGATTTTGAAGGTGATTGTTCCCTCTGTAGACTCAAATGTTAAATGCTGCCTTTTTATCTGCATTTCTTGAGGAAGACCACGTTAACAAACGGGCATTCCAACTAATGTAGTTCACCCAGTAATCTCCTCCTTTTTTCTCTGCAGGTGGTAAATACGTTCCTAGAGCCATCCTGGTAGATCTGGAACCCGGGACCATGGACTCTGTACGCTCCGGCCCCTTTGGGCAGATCTTCAGACCAGACAACTTTGTTTTCGGTGAGATTCGATCCTGGAATGCAGTGCTAAAATAGGTTTTGAAGCATTCCATACCATGTGGAAGTTGACATCATGTGTATTTGCTCTACACTGGGTTTAGGGGTTAACCTGCCTGCAAGGCATAGATTGTGGTCAGATAAGAAAAAGCAGGACCGTTGACTTTTCACATGATCTAGTCACACTAAACGTGTGATAAACCAACGCTACCGTGAGTTTATTCTATTGCTACCCACCTGGATAACGGAAAAATAAAGATCACGGCACAAGCAACTTGAATTAAATCGGGCAGCCAAAACGTTTGCATTTAGAAGACAACAGTTCTGTAGGTAATACAATGGAAATGTTTTTAAATGCATTGTGAATCTCCTTTTTAATTTGTCAAAGGACCTTGGTGAGTGGGTCTCCTTTTTTTTTTTTTTTTTTTTTTTTTAAAAACTTTGTGCTTCAGCCCAACCCAACTAGAGAAGTTTTTCAAAAAAAAAAAAAGATCGGAGTACAAAATACTTCTGTAACTAGCCAGTCTAAAGCTAAACGATAAGGAAATCTGCAGTATGCTTCCTAGGCACGGAGATATCGTTTCACAATGGCCAGACTAAAATTGTACTTGGATTACACTTCGTCATTGTCTTGGACTTTACTCATGAACCAAAGAGATTATCGTGCACATTTACATGTTAGAATTGTAATTGGGTACAAACTGTGGCTTTTAGTGTGCAAATGCCTTTTATCTTGAACTCATTTATCATCCTTCCTTCCTTCCTTATCCACAGGACAAAGTGGTGCAGGCAACAACTGGGCTAAGGGTCATTACACCGAGGGAGCTGAGCTGGTAGACTCAGTCCTGGATGTGGTGAGGAAAGAGGCAGAAAGCTGCGACTGCCTGCAGGGCTTCCAGCTCACTCACTCTCTGGGAGGAGGCACTGGCTCCGGGATGGGCACCCTGCTCATCAGCAAGATCAGAGAGGAGTACCCCGACCGCATCATGAACACGTTCAGCGTGGTGCCCTCCCCTAAAGTCTCGGACACGGTCGTCGAGCCCTACAACGCCACCCTGTCTGTTCACCAGCTGGTGGAAAACACGGACGAGACCTACTGCATCGACAACGAAGCGCTGTATGACATCTGCTTCCGCACGCTCAAGCTCACCACCCCCACCTACGGGGATCTCAACCACCTGGTCTCCGCTACCATGAGCGGCGTCACCACCTGCCTGCGTTTCCCCGGCCAGCTGAACGCCGATCTGCGCAAGCTGGCGGTCAACATGGTCCCCTTCCCTCGTCTGCATTTCTTCATGCCTGGGTTCGCCCCCCTCACCAGCAGGGGGAGCCAGCAGTACCGCGCCCTCACCGTTCCGGAGCTCACCCAGCAGGTGTTCGACGCCAAGAACATGATGGCGGCCTGCGACCCTCGCCACGGGCGCTACCTAACCGTGGCGGCAGTGTTCCGCGGCCGCATGTCCATGAAGGAGGTGGACGAGCAGATGCTGAACGTGCAGAACAAGAACAGCAGCTACTTCGTGGAGTGGATCCCCAACAACGTGAAGACTGCCGTCTGCGACATCCCGCCAAGGGGGCTCAAAATGGCGGTGACCTTCATCGGCAACAGCACGGCCATCCAGGAGCTGTTCAAGCGCATCTCCGAGCAGTTCACTGCCATGTTCCGGCGCAAGGCTTTCCTGCATTGGTACACCGGAGAGGGCATGGATGAGATGGAGTTCACCGAGGCTGAGAGCAACATGAACGACCTGGTGTCCGAATACCAGCAGTACCAGGACGCCACCGCTGAAGAGGAAGGCGAGTTCGAAGAAGAGGCTGAGGAAGATGCCTAGAGAGAGAGAGGGAGCGGGATCCATCCGAACCTCAAAACTGAGGGGGAGCAAAAAAAAAAAAAAGGCTGCACCTAGTTTTTTTTTTTTTTTTTTTTTTTTTTTTTTTTTTTTTTTTGGTTTTTCGCTGAGCTTTCACCATTCAGAGTTGTAGAGTAGAAATCAAGACCGCGGACTGAAAGGTATTAAAGAAAGTTGAAGGTAGCTACGGGCTGTGCTCAAGCACGTGAGGGTAGATGCCTGGTTTTATGTGTTATTATACTCCCTAGTACGGCTGGCCTGGCCTAATGTCTGTTGTAAACGAAAATCTATTTCGCACAATAACGTTAAGAAATCGGCTTTACTTGCTGAGAACAGATTAAGTGTTGAGACTAAGCCTGCAGCCAGGTGGTGCATTTCTCTATTTCCAGTGCCCCCAGAAAGGAAGCACCAACTCCCAAAGCAGTTAACAGTGTTACATGTGCAGTGTGTTCAATCAGGTGTGATCGTCGCTAGCGCTGGAAAACGCTTTGCCCCGATCACCCAATCCTGAGAGTATAGATCACACCAATGCATTTTTTTTTTTTTATTGAAAAGCAAAAAGAATTGAATGTTTTTAGGAATCTGGCGATTGGATCTCTGGTTGTGAATGTTTCTGCTTCACATTATTCACAGACTCAGATCTGAAAGTTTACTAATCATGGACAGAATTGTAGTAGGGTTTTTTATTTTTTTTTTTAAACGAAGGAAGGTATGTGCAAGAGAGAGAGTGGGCAAAATAATTAATTTATTTCTGCAGTAGAATTATTAAAACATGCATCCAGAAATTAGGGCTTTTGAGTTTGTGTTCTAGCAGGTGAAACCTATAGTGGAGTATGAATAAAATCGAGATTTGTAGCTCTTGA
>NC_054570.1:5214581-5239581 GCF_017654505.1 Polyodon spathula | reverse complement strand
CAGTTCGTACAACCAGAAGCTGTAGATGGCAGTTGTGATTGCCGGGAAGTCGTAGCTCCTGAAGCCGGAGTCGCAGAGCTCCACCGCGAGAGAGAGGCGAGACAGGATCCAGCGATCAGCAAGACTCTCGCTGCCACACAGCTAGAGCACAAACAACAAGACACAGGGTCACTGACACACACCGGGGATGCTACAATACAAATAACACTGAAGAGAATGGAAGGAAAAGTCAGGAAATCCTCTCGTCTTTCCCGTATCTGAAGTACACGTTCCTAGAGTATGGTACTCATTCCATGAATGAGGATAACTGAATAATCCAGAGGCCCCCGAAGACTATGTGTTTATCAAGTGTTTCTGTTTATTAAGTTTAAATGAAAGCAAGTTTAAACCTCTATTAAAGCAGCTTGATTGGGAGAATTGCTTTTCTTTGATCGTGCTCCGCATCTGCTTAGCAGCGTACCCTAGCGTAGTTTGGAACAGTGCAACTCATCCGCTTGTTCTGTCTTTAGAGTTGAATGAATGCAATATGGATTCCAAAAAGAGATCCAGTATAAAAAAAAATAAAACAAGTCACACAGCTTTGAAAATGTTATTCATGGCTACCTCTCTTGTTGTACAAGCTTATCTGTGATCCTGTCGAACTGTTTTTTTTTTTTTATTTAGAGTGCCCAAATTATTTTTCCCCCCTGAAATAAAGCATTAGTAGTTCTGCTTGATAACTGAGTGTGGTGAAGAAATTGCAAAGAATAGTTTCACGAAAAGACATAGATGTCATAAGAAAATGAGGTCAGATTTCTGAATCAGAATGCCCAATTTTTCTCCCCTTATTGCACAAATTCTCCACACAGCTCAGCTCCGAAGGTTCAGTGGGCATCTTCCGATCCCACGGCCAAGCCAGTTTCCTCTTTTACACCCAGGAACTCGAGAGTGGATGCCAGCAAGCTACCGGCATCTGCAGGACAAATGCCTGCCCTGCAGGTGTCCGCCCGTGCTCACTGAGCACCTGGCCAGTAGGGTCGCTGTAGCGCAATGAGAAAAAACAGTCCACCCAGTTTTGCCTCCCTAATGCACAAGAGATAATGCGACACTCCCTTCGGAATTGCCAGCGAAGACCGACGACCTTGCACAGCCAGGACGCGAGCCTGCGCTGCATGGCTCACCCTGCACGCCACGCGGCCGTGCTTTTACCAGGCGAGTCATTTGGGGACCCCATAAGCAACACATGATGGGAAAGCAGAAGGTTCTGATTGAATTCCCAAAAGAACATGACAGTGGATGCCTGTGCAGGAATCAGGAATGTCCCCCCCAGCAGGGAACAATGCAATGCAAACCTTTAGAAAATGCAACTGAAACTGTTAAATGTAGCAACGTTACGTTCTTTAACATACAGACCGAAGAGATGAACCGTAATTACCTGAGCCTTGGCCACTGGTTTAAAGTCTTCTCCGAGAACTCGGATTGCAAACTTGGTTGCGTTCCACAGCTTGTTGCAGAAGTGCCTGTAGCCTAGAATCCGGTTCACATCCAGGTTAATGTCACGGCCTGAAGCAAAAGACGAGTGAAGCAAAGAACAGATCAGACACCTGGAAAGTGCTGAACCAATCACTCAGACTGCACGATAACCTAATGACCAGAAAGAGCTACAATGTCCCAAAACAAACCTTTTTTTTTAACCATACTACAGTTTGATTATTTAGATTGAGCACTCCACAGACAGGAGTCAGTGGAGTTGATCGGGCTGATTTACTATTCAAAGTGAAACGAGTAAAGAAACAGCTGCCTGGGTTTGCTGCTTTAGACTCTGGAGAATATCAGTCCACACAAACCCAAGCAGCTGTTTCTTCACTTGCAACGGTAAATTAGCTCGATTGACACTCATCTGCAGAGAACTTGTTCTGAAGAATTGCATAAAAAGCAGGTTTGTGCAGCTCTACCCACTACCAAAAAGAAAGAAAGGTGAGAAACATTTTTGTGTTAGAATGTGTGCTGTTTAATGCAATGTTAAGCATTTCTTGGTAACGTCTTGATAAGTTCTGTTTCATGAACAAATCAAATATTTAAAAAAGAAAATTATTTGCCCCAGCACTCATTTGCACCGCGAGGTGGACTGTGTTACCTTGACTGGTGTAAGCACAGAGAGCAAATCTCAAGGCATCAGTTCCACACTCCGGGATTCCATTGGGGTAGTCCGATTTCTGTGAGAAAGGAATACAGAAATAAAAACCAGCAATTAAACACCGACAGGAGGGGGCGCTGTGCACCAAGGTACACAATAGAGTTATTTACCTGTCCTTCTTTGGCTTTCTCAATTTCCACTGGGTCAAGATTACTGTCAACAAGCTGAGCGTGAAGGCCCTATGAAAAAAATATAATAGATTATTATTATTTATTATTATTATTATTATTATTATTATTATTATTATTATTATTATTAGCAGTAGTAGTTCTGCTTGATAATTGAGTGTGGTGAATATAGAATAAGAAATTGCAACGAATAGCTTTATGAAAAGACATGTAAGCAAATTAGGTTGGATTTCTGAGTATGTGAAATACCTTAGTATGTATAGACAGAAAGACACTTTTGTATATCCCCACAATCTATATCCTTCCAATAACATATTCTTAATAATGTTAATGCCAAGTTTCATCACAATTTAATAAGACCTTGCAGATGGACAAATGCACGGACAGACACCGCCAGAATTGAATACTGTCAATAAGGTTTGCTAAATAATGGCAATACCAAGGATCACTGTAATTGGAGAAGAGGTTTTCAAGATATAGGCAAAAATGTAGTGCAACATATGTATGTACAGGTGTGGAAATAAAAGCCTTGGTCAGCATTTAACCAGCGATCATGTTGTGATAAGAGGTGAGAGAATAGCTTTCAAGACCTTGGTGAGAATGGTTTTAAGGATGGACCACTCTACCTCAATGGAAATGCCAGTGATGACGTCCAGAGGATCAATGACATTACCCAGAGATTTACTCATCTTTCTGCCGTGAGCGTCACGGACAACTGCATGGAGATACACCTGAAACACACAGGGAGAAATGAATCATCCATCGTTGCTGGAGCAGAACAGTAACATCCAAAAAAAAAAAAAAAAAAAATCAGCCTCATAAAAAGCATATCGCCATGATCAACATAGCAACAGAATTGTTCAAAAGGGGAGGGGGAAAGAAAAACGTAATTGTGACATGACACAGCCCTCCTTGGTCATCTTGTTTCTCACCTCTTTGAAGGGTAGTTTACCAGTCAGTCTCAAACCCAACATTACCATCCTGGCCACCCAGAAAAACAGGATGTCATGCCCAGTCTCCAGCAGCGTCCCGGGATAGAACACACTCAGGTCCTGGGTCTGGAAATACACAACACACTTGAGAGACAACCAACACACACACAGGAATATCACACGCCGCACACACAAGAGACAATACTCAAAGAGGAATATCATACCAACACACGAGAGACAATCCGACACACACAGGAACAGCATACACAGCACACACACACACTCTACGGAGTTCGAGAAGTTGCCCTGCCAACTTTGAAAAAAACATCTACGCATTACAAAATAGATCCACAGACAGGAAAGTTAACGTGGTACAAGTATGCAGTTAGTCACTGAGACAGACAAGAGCAGTGGACTTTAACGAGTCTGCAAATCAGTTTAGTTCAACTCCGCTAAACACGTACACCACACTTTATTCATTGAGCACTTTTTTTTTTTTTTTTTTTTTATTTTCTTTGTTGTTACTTGAATTGTACATTGAAGTAAATGTTGTATTGCTTGCTGAACATGGAGCACTTTTCAATTCTCTATGCACAGTTTTTAATCTCTCTTTATTTTGGTCCCTGCGACGAGCTTGAGGAAAGAAAGACAAATTTCTCTTACCTGATTGGGCCAGCCGAAGATGGAGAAAGGGAAGATTCCTGAAGAGAACCAGGTGTCCAGCACATCCTCATCTGAAAGCATTGCAAGGTGTTAACTGCGTTCCCATTGTGGGGCCAGGACTCTCAATTAAAAGAAAAACTGAAGGTCCCAGTGGAAATTTTGGATGTCCCAGTGAAAACGATGGAAGTCCCAATAAATGTACAAAGTCTCAATGTTATGGTACACAAATCGTTTTACTCATTTATTACAGTATTAACAATAACAAACAGAAACAGACACAAAGCCACAAAAACGCAACATCTACTGTGTCTAAATGAACAGGGGAAAAAAAGCCACAGCAATAGAATCCACAAAAGCAAAATCCATAAAGATCAAACGGACAGACGCGAATCCCAGGGATGCAGACCAAGCCTGAGACTCCCGACAAACCATTCGTGCGTACGGGACACAGGTAGGGCATGCGTGTCCCAGAGAACCTTGAAAAACCTCAATAGGGCAACAAAAGAAAAAAAAAACAACAGTTTGGCGGTGCCCACTCCCAAACCCTGCTCACCCTTACTAAAAAAAAAAATAAAAAAAATAAGAAATTTAATATCTACTTCTGAAAATGCCGGCTGCTTTAATATTGTGTTAGGACGCTGGCACTCACACACACCTCGCACTCACCCATACTTACCCTGTCTCAGCGAGATCTTCTCAGCTGGGACTCCAAACACTTTCGCTGCCTTCTCGCGAGCCTCTTCCTCGCTGCGACCGCTAATCCAGTACTTTCCATCTATGTCCTGAGAAAATAATTTAGGCGTTAATACATTGTGTATCTGTACAAGGAGTAACAGAAGTTATAAGCCTCATCAGCTTGCATATGAAATAAACTTGCTAAACAATGCCCTAGGCTAGTGTTGGGTTTGGATTTGAGGGGCTAGGTGGCACAGATAAGACAGCCACCTAATTCAGTAGCCTTTTCTCTCTCACCTGGAGGCCTGGGTTCCAATTAATTGTGCAGCTCAAGTGAAGTGAGTCTGGTCAGTGGTTTGCTTGTACATAGAGAGAGGGGTACAGGACTGAATGGCAGTCATGCGGCATCCAAGTGAAACTAACGTCATTGTCCCGCGCCTTTCCTGGATTCAATGCTTACCTCCCCAGGAGGAACAGAGGGATCGTCGACAGTCACAAAGTATGCTGGGATGCGATGACCCCACCACAGCTGTCTGGAGATGCACCAATCCCTGTGGAGACAGAACCAAACATTGTTATCAAAACAAGGCAAGGGTTATTTGTTGCCTAAAAAATGAAGCATTTTACATGATTTTTTTCCCAGCCACTTTTAAAAGCTGAATTTCAGAATCACAAATACAGAATGATGAACAACATATAACATACGATTTTAATAAAAACATATTTTATCATGACTACTAGAATTGAAATCTGAAAGAAAAATAAATATACTCAGGATTAATTTCCAGAAACTGGTTTGCTACTTGGACAGGAATCCAGTTGGGATCTTGTTCATCAGACAGTCTCAGTTCTTACCTGATGTTGTCCATCCAGTTGAACCAGGTCTTGAGGTGTGTCTCTGGGATGATCTTGAGCTCTCCTGACCTCACTGCCTCGGCTGCCTGCCTGCCCATCTCCTCACAGCTCACGTACCACTGGGGCTTGAGCAGGGGCTCCACCACGTCCTTGGAGCGGCTGCACACAGGAACCACCATTGGGTTGTCCTTCACCTCCCTGAACTGTCCCCGCTGCTTCAGAGCCTCCAGCACAGCCTTGCGGGCGTCAAACCGCTTCATCCCCTGAGAGAGGGGCAGGGGGGAAAGCGAGAAAGCACTTTACACGAGGATATACCAGAGCACACAGATACAGAGGCTTCTTGTTACCACCTAATAATCACACAGCACCCGAACGGTCACAAATATGTGAACAAAAATCAAGAGTTTACAAGATTACAGTCGAATGGAAGCTAATGTTTTTATTCATTAGGAGTAACTTATTTATTTCATGCTAATAATGGACAGCTTTTGCCAAGACAAAATGAAACAGTAGTTGGGAGGGGCAAGACTTTGATGTAATACATGAGTCTTCAGTGCCCTTCCTCCTCCAGGTCACGTGGATTCCCATTGGCCTGGTGTTGATGGCTGAAAGGTAATGCTGGCTCCAGGGAGCAGCCAAACTGCGGCATCCTTAGCACCTCACCACGGCAACCGTCTGCAATGGGCTGGGTGGGCACTTCGAAATACTGAATTCAGACTTTTCCATATGAACTGGCCAAGTGCTTTACATATGTTTTTAAAAGCCCAGCTCCAGCACTTCAAATTCCTCCAGTCATGCCGTCTACCAGGATAGTCATCCCATCCCAAATGCAGCCACTGCCCTTATTACTGCAGGAGTATCTGAATGATACTCAGATGTATCAATTTGTGTTTGTTAAATCAGATACCGGAATAACAGACGATATCGGATTGTTCTGCTGTTTTAGAGAGGTATCGCTAGGGGTCAAGGGACAGTAATGATACATCATTAGAATGATGAAGTTTCTTGCTCTTAATGAAATAAGCAACTCTTTATATTTTTGTGTTTAGACACAGTACACAGACCCCACAAACAAAGTGACACACTGATTTTATTTATAGTGAAATGGCTAGGGAGACAGGCTCAGGCACAGTACCAGGAATGGAGGGGGCACGTTGATCAGGAAGCCGTTCTCATCTATTATGTTGATGAACTCCAGATCATGCCTCTGTCCCACCTCCCAGTCATTGTGATCATGAGCTGGGGTGATCTTCACAGCACCTGAGAGAGAGAGAGAGAGAGAGAGAGGGAGACAGAGGGAGAGAGAGAGAGAGGGACAGAGAGAGAGAGAACATGGGGGAACATTTTTTTATAAGTGAATCAAATTCTGTGGTGTCAGTTCTGTGGTTGACGATAGGGAACATAAATTGGGAACATTTGGGGTGCTACTACACTGTTGGCTATTTGTGAAGAAAAGATTTTCAGGGGGGCAAGAGCGGGCTGAACTGGCAATAAAACCCCACAATCACAACAACTCTAGAATCTAGTCCACAGTGCAGCTGCCTTCTCCAGCTTTCATTACCTGTCCCAAAGTTGACATCCACAAACTCATCAAACACAACAGGCAGTTTGCGATCGCAGAATGGGTGAACAACAGTCTTCCCCTTGAGGTGCTGTGGAAAGAGCGATGCAAATAATATGAACAACAACAAGTTTAAACATATCTAGGGAACTGCGATGATGATGATGATGATGATGATGATGATGATGACGATGATGATTTAATATGACAATGTTTTAGAATACACACCCTAAAAAAGTGAGCGGTTCCCTAGATATATTTTAACAAGACAGACAGACAGACAAATTAAGATTAACAACCATATTACCTCAAGATTCTGATACTCTCAAACATGTGCTAACCACATTACATCACAACTGTATGAGTGGCTCACAATGTTCCCAAGGCCTGGTGAGATAATGAAGTACCTACCTGATATCGGGCATCCTGTGGGTGGACTGCAACGGCTGTATCTCCCAGCATTGTCTCAATACGAGTGGTGGCGACAATCACCTCCTCATCTGAAACACACAAGAGCACAGGCTGGAGTTACATATGGAACAGCACCCTTACTGGCTGGGTGGACTGCAAGCACTTAAAATTGGTACTGGGAGATGCAGCTTGTTGCCTCTCACCAGAGCCCTCGATCTTGTATGCGAAGGAGACGAGAACCCCGAATTCCACCTTGTCTTTGTACCCCGGGACAGGGAGGAGGGTGCGACCTGTCAGCTCCTTCTTATCTACCTAGAGAGACAGAGAGAGCGAGAGAAAACTTTCAGGTGCAGTAGAACTATGGTAGAACGGTTGTATGTCTAGTAACAGTAAAAGAAATGACAAGAGTTTCTCAATATCTTCTCACTGAAGACTTAATAGTTGAAACCTTTGTCACTGAAGTTTTATTTTAATATTTCAGTGAAAGGCTAAACATTTAGCAGTAAACAACTGCAGAATGGATTGTTATTATTATTAATTTATCCAAAGCGACCTACAGAGACTAGGGGGGGTGAACTATACATCAACAACTGCTGTTGCTGCAGAGTTACTTCCAGTAGGACCTCGGTTTTACATCTCGTCCGATGGCACAAGGAGGTGAAGTGACTTGCTCAGGGTCACACACAGTGAGTCAGTGGCTGAGCCGGAATTTGAACCAGGAACCTTCTAGTATCAAACCCTTTGCTTTCACCACTGAACCACCAAGCCCCCTATATAATTTTAATATATTTATAACCATATTATATTTAACCATTACATCTTCGTCCTTACCTCGATATCGGAGATCGCAGAGTTGAGAGTGCAAGACCAGTTCACCAGACGCTTGCTCCGGTAGATCACCCCTTCCTCGTGCAATTGAACAAACGCTTCCTGCACTGCGTAGGACAATTTCTAGAGAGCGAATAGGGTGGTTTGTGTTAGAAGCGGGTCCAAATGTGAGAAACTAGTGCCTTCATCTGTTTGAGGTCAAGCTAAATAACTCAAGTAGACAAAGGAGACAAGCTTTTGGCTAATGCCACCATGCAAGCATCTTACCAACCCTTGACTCAATCAATTGAACTGGTAGATATTTAAAATGCTTAATTATCTCATACCATACATTAAACTGATGAACACGTCTTAGCATTTTATCTTAGAGATAGCTCAGTTAAGAGGTTGGACCAAAAAAAAAAACAAACAAAAAAAAAAAACACTGTCAGCCACGGGTACTTACAGTATCCATGGTAAAACAGGCCCGGTCCCAGTCTAGAGAGGATCCCAGTTTTTTTAACTGGTGGTAAATTCGATCTCCTTTCCTGTAAAACACAGAAAAAATCCTTATTTACGTGTCTGTGTGCGTCAGTGGCTTTGTTTGTGTTCACAGTCGTAGTCAATGTACTTGTTGCTGTCGTCTTTGTCAGCATTTTCAGCCTTCTTAAATAAATAGTTTTCATTGAAGCACGAGGACTGCTGACTGAATCAGACAGTTGTGCAGGAGATGGGAGTCATGTGACTTGCTTATTATGCGAGTTCCAACTTAAAATAGTTCCGGAATGGCACTCCAGCTTAACTACATCACTGATCAAAAATGAAAACACAAACTGAAGCCCCACTTACTGGTTCTTCCAGTTCCACACCTCCTTTACGAAGGCGTCTCTGCCCAGGTCGTGTCTGTTTTTCTTCTGCTCTCTCCAGAGCTTCTTCTCCACCACCACCTGAGTGGCAATACCAGCATGGTCACAGCCAGGGTTCCACAGGGTGGTTTCTCCCCGCATCCGGTGCCTGGCAACAGACCAACCCAAACCACCCTAGTTAGTGCCTTCACAAAAGAGAAAAGCCACCATAGCAAGCCCACCATTAGATTTTTTAAATCACAGAGACTTGAGCAGACGACTGTACGTGTACAGCATTTAAACGCATACGGAAAACGGGCTCATAAAATCAAAACTTATTAACACTAGGGAGTAAGCAACTGTCCCCTCTGCAGCTGAGTTCGTAGATGAAAAATTTCAATATCAGATCCAATTTACTAACTCAGTTCCCAGGGGGACAGAAATTACAGCTGCACACCCACGGTGTTCATTTTTTAAACTAGTTTAAGAAGTAGTGCTTGAAAAGGCAGCTTAGTGGTTAAAGAAAGGGTCTTGTTACCAGGAGGTTCCAGGTTTAATCCCAGCTGTGCCACTGAGGTCCTATTGTTAGTGACTCGGCAGCAGCAGAAGTTGATACATAGTTCACCCCCTAGTCTCTGCAAGTCGCTTTGGATAAAAGCATCTGCCTAACGACTAAATCATTTTGAAAAGGATATTCTTATTGTTGTGGTAGTTAGTAAGTGTGGTAAATAAATAACCAAGCAGGTAACTAATTAAATATGATTCAATTATGAGTAATATGAAGTATGCCTTAATTTGCCACAGATATAAACAGTATTATCCTGGTTAACCAAGATAATTATTATTTATTTATTTGGCAGACACTTTTATCCAAGGTGATTTACAGGTGATGCAGGGCAGTACAGGGTTACAAAGCAAGCTTAACATTTAAATACAGCTCAGTTTACAGTAAGTGTAAATAATACTACTAAAATATAACATGAACTAGGATGCATCTAGTTAGGATTACAACTAGGTATGTCTACAATGATATAATAGTGCAATAGTGTTGGGATAAAGCCATCTTCAGGGGAAAGCAAGAAGAGAAAAAATGAAGTACTTGGGCTATGACCTATTTACCAGCGAGTTAGAGAATCCTGGATGGCGTTTGTGAGGGCGTGGCCAAGGTGAAGAGATCCGGTCACGTTGGGCGGAGGGATACACATCATAAACACACCCTTGGGGTTCGGCTCAGAGAGATCCTTCCGCTAGACAAAATAGAAACGTCAATAAAATCATTTTCAACCTTTTTTTTTTTTTTTTTTTTTTTTTTTTTTTTCCATGAAATCTTTTTTTTTTTTTTTAATTGAGAATGCAAAATCAGGTTGAATTGTTTTGTAAAATGTTTATGTTCAGAAGCTAAAACAATGTGCCACTGAAATGATTATCAGATGTAAATGAAATATCAGGTTTTAAAAATCAAAATACATGCTATAAAAGCTTGCCACATTCACGTATTTCTACCAAAACTGGACATCTGAGACCTAAGTAGCTGTGGAAGTTACAAAACAGGTATGATATATGGAATCATTGGGTTAGATACAATCACTTTAAAATCTTGTACCCATGAGTCTGGTTCAATACTCACCCCATACTCAGGTTTGAAGAAGCACTGTTTCTCCCACCAGGGGTACCAAGCTGCCTCTACATACTGGGGGCTGTAGGAGTCTGGCATTGCACATTGCACATCTACAGAGACAGAGAGACAGACAGAGTCAGTCAGCAACAATTATCGAGACTCCTCAAAATGCAATACGGAACACGAAACCGCCCTTATCAAAACACTGGTCCGTACAGTCCAAAAAGCCCAATTACAATAAAAAGACAAACAGAGCAACACTAAAATGCACGAATCTAAACAGTTGGAAAGGCAAAACTATAACGAGTCTTCATTTCGAAGATCTGAACAGAGTTCCCAATATGTTTTGGAACGGAAAAGGCATGTAAAGACATATACTCCCTTGGTAGAGATTCTAACTCTCTGTGCTCCAACAATGTGCCAATTATGGACTGACAACAAGCTTTTGCGATAGGTCACATGGTCTAATTGCAGTTAGACAAGGGAATCTGACCTACAACTACGTACCAGGAAGAACCAGTAATTTTCTCATATAGCACTGACTTCATACACTGCAGCCTCTCGTTTTCAACGGAGATCCCCTATCCAGACGCTCATAGGGCCCAGTCTAGCTTAGCTTCTGAGATCCGACAGCAGGAAAGTCAGCCAGGCCACTTTCTCATCAGATCACCACACACAGTAACCCCACACTCCCCCACCCAGTGCCCTCACCTTTCTTCTCTCCAGCTGGAGTTGGGAGGTCATACGTTATGACCCCTAGTTCCTTCTTTTCTTTTTTCTCAGGTTTGGCTTTTTTCTAGGGGAAAAAAAAAAAAAAAATGTTCAAAAGATTGAAAGTTTAGTTTAAGCGGGAGGACCACGAAGCCGAGCTGCTCAGACTGTGCAAAACGTTTATAAAAACCACACAAAAAAAAAAAAGCATACTCAGGAACAACTATTCAACAGAAGTGTTGCTGTTGAACTTTAAAAATAAGACTATGTTTATGCAAATTATAGATTATAGATATATAAGATGTGCTTGAATTTCCACAAATGCTTAAGAGTGACTGGTTAATTTTGCATATCTAATTTATAATTTATAATAGTAAACAAAGCATTGTTATACAGGTAGGTATATCAAAGGATACAGATAACAAACCTTGAGGTGCTCTAATAAATTTGCACGTGTTTGACTGCCTCCACTATATCCCCTTCAAAAGGGTATTTTTACCCCCAGAGGGGAATATTAAATAATATTTTAACAGATATTGATGCACTTTCCACCCCGTTGGGTTAGACAAAGTTATCTCCACTGAGCATAACTGCCCACTGTCTTTTCCAACCCTGTGGGGCAACAGTCTTCCACTATGAGCCTGATAGCAGCCAGTATTCGTGCAATATCTATATTCCTTTCAGTTACAAACACAATGTGTGTGATGGAAATCTCAATGGGGCTGTGCTGTACCTCAGTCTGGGACTGCTGTTTCTTTTGCTCTATCTCTTTCTTCTGTTGAAACTTCTCCATCTTCTCCTTCTTCTTGGCTTCTTTCTTCAGCTGGGCTTCGGTTTTCGGTCGTGGGGCGACGGTGGCCTCCTGCCCTGGGACTGATTGAAAGAGGTGTTTCAGTGTGAAGCAGGCATCTCAAATGGTTAGCCATTAGCAGCTGGAGTAGTGGAGGCAGATTAATAACAAGTATGTGAGCGATGTACATCTTAAAACGAGTAGATCTTAGCATACATGTGGGTGACCATGTTGTCTATCAACAAGAATAGTATGGAACACACAATGGGAAGAAATAGGTATTAAGACGTAAGTCTGATTTCACAACAGGGATGGAAGGAAGACTCCCATTGCATAGCAGTTTGATCCGGTCCTGGTTTTACTATATGTTAAGATACACCTGAGCGTGTTACCTGTTCACTAATCAAGCTCCCAGTAAAACCTGGAATGGGTGAAACAGCTTTGCAATAAGAGTCTTATTTCCATCCCTGCTGTGACATCAGACAGAGAGAGACAGATCCATATAACCTCACTGTCTGACAAGCCATCAATTTCCATCATATTTGGAGAAGCAGTTTTCTGGATATATGGAAAAACACTACAGAACTCTATGGATCAGCAACAGGAAGCTCTCATAGCGCCTGACTGAAGCCAGTGTCGTTGTATCTCGCTCTTCATCACAACAGAATCCACAGACCAAATTCAATCCTGGCTCCAGGTGCAGTCAACACCTACCTTTGGGTACCTGTTCTCCAGATTGCGGGCTGCTGGTTTTTGGGTTGACCTGCCCCACCTTCTCACACAGCTTCACGTCTCCCAGCACCTTCTTGAACTGCGGCTGATTGACACATGTCACAAACCAGCGCGACACGTTGACAAAGGGCTTCCGAACAGCGGGCTCCAACACCTGACAGACAGAGAGACCGACCCACAGACTCAAACACGTGCTGTGTGGCCTATTAACCCTTTGCTGTCTATTTATTCAGAGCTTGTCAGGCACGTCAGGTACAATTTGTTTATTTTACACGCGCTGTTTAAATTCACCCCCCCCCCCCCCCCCCCCCCCCAGAGTAAAACAGGTGTAAAAGGAATTGAATTGCAAAAGGACACTCAGTATTGTATCTCCAGCCAAGCCCCATTCCTTGTTAGCTCTATTTTTCACATACCTCTTTATAGACGTGCATACTGATAAATCCTCTCCTGATCAATCATTTTATCACCAAACTCCTCAATAATGTGATCCAAGTCATTATTTTATTACTATAACATCTCAAAAAGCTCTGCAAATGTCTGCGATATTCTTTGAGCGCTGGATGCAGAAGCAGCTATCTCCTTTGTTTATGTCCGTGTTATCTCTGTAGTGGATGGGGCTATGAGATATGCTCTTTTTTTCGGTTTCATTCGGCTCCTATCGGTTTCACTCGGCCATTGAAAGGTTTTCTCTGCTTTTTCCGGAGAAAAAACGACGAGAGACCTGCGCTTTACGTCTTTTTGAGACTGGAAAGGGAAAATTGTAATGTCGGACCTGGTACATAAAACATATACATAAAACAAAAATGTTTTAGGCCTTGTAGGCAAAATTCTCATCTTACAGAACCTTGTTCTTTGATGCATTACTGGGGGGAACTGAAAGGCATTACAGTCTAATTCTCTATAACTGCTGCTGTGTCATTTTAATTCATGTCCTTTTTTAAATTTTTAAACAAGCGGTTAGTAATTAATGTAAAAACAGAGAAAGCACAATTTCCTCTGCCTCATGAGTAATACACAAACGTGCCTGAAACTTCAAGGACGGCTGCCCTAAACCTTCCCAATTGGATATATGCCAAACTGTGACATGCCGCACAGAGGCAGACTTCATTCTGGACAATAATAATTGTGACCCTAGTTACTCACGTATTTGAAAGGCAGGAGCAGGGAACAGGCCACTGTGATGTCAGCCAAGGTCAAGCTCTCCCCAACCAGGAAAGTCCTGAGTTTGAGGAAAGAGTCCAGCATAGTCAAAACCTTCTTCAGCTCTGTCTGAGCACGCTCTGTAACCTAGTCAAACAAACCCATGCTTTAGCCAAGACCACAGGAACTGTAAAGCTTAGAAAACCACATTTTAGCTGATAAAAGCATAAGCAATGCATTAGCAAGACAGTTTGCTCTTCGTATTTTATACTACAATGTAAAGTATGCAGATATTTCAAAGACCATTTAGTATGTTAATAGTTATTAAAAGCGAGTAGTTTACAACAACTTCTAACAGTCAACCTACTTTTTCAAGGGTGATCGGTTCACAGCAGATTTAGCAGGGGCCTGATTGTTCAAACCTGCTGATTTCAATAATACACCAAAACTGGGGGAGTTCTGAAACCCAGGACAGGGTGCAGGACTAGTGGAGGTTTCTAACCTTGAAGACTGGAAGACGGAGTGTGGTCTGGTCTCTCTTACCTGTTTGTTGGGATCAAGCATTCCCAGCAAAGGGAAGGTCAAGGCACAAGCAGCCGGAGTGACCTCATTCTCCGCAAAACTGACCCACTGCCTGACCAGAGCGGAGTCCCGCTGCCCACTACCGGCCATCTCCTCCGGACACAGGAAGTAGCTCACGGACGTCGCGCCCGCTAGGACCAGCCCCCCACCTGTCACCAGAGAGGGATGGGGCGTGGCCGGCGAGGTTCCGCCCCCTGTCTGGACCCGGGGTCTGGATGAAGGGGGCGTGAACTCAGCAGCTACGAGGGCGGTCTGACTGCGGAAGTCATCCGCGTGAGGAGAGACGTAGAGAGTGGACATCCTGGAGAACTGAACAGAAAACAAAAGAAAATGGAAAAGGACTCTGGGAAGACAGAAGGAAAGAGAGGCACAAGATGAAATGCATCTCGGTCTGACTTGGTGTTTGAAATATGACACTATCTAAAAAGTGAAATATTACTTATATATAGGGCTAGAGGCTCACAGCAGTCTTTTATCAGGTCCTAGGGTTCAGACTATGTGCTAGGAAACTGAGCAATCAGGCCTTTGTAAATTTGCACTATCCCAATAGCCTACAAACCCTGGAAGTCATTTATGCAGCTATAGGGGTGCCTGATTGCTCAAACTCTTATATAGTAATACTCAATTCAGTGTGGTTCTTAGTTTTTAATCTTAGTATCTATATGTAGGTATATATGTATACATGTTAACTGTATATGTGGTAATGCTCTGACAAGTATTCGTACAAACAATGTTGGGAATGTATTCGTTCACATAACATCATTTATAAATGATTGTATGAAAGGAAATAAATAAAAACAACTAACCAACCAATACTAGGCACGGACGGAAATGACAACTGATAACTCTTACATCCGAATTACTTGGGATTAAATCTGATTAAACTCAATGGCGCACCTTATTTGAGGGAAAACGTTTTTATATGCTACCTGGTGGATCTGGAGGCAGCCAAATCTGCATTTAGTAAGCAAAGATAAAATAGACCAGACCTTATTATACAACTGAAAGCAATAATAGGTATAGTATATATAATTACAGAGTGGGGCGAATATGCATCAGAAAACTAAGTCCAGCTGTTCCATAGATTTCTGTAACCCATAGAATTATGTATCCCCATGATTCCATGCTTGTACAGATGCAGTTTTTCAAAGCTGGACATGCACGCATGATATTCCTATGCCCGAGCCCCGCTGCGTGCTCAAGCACTGCCAGTTCTGCTGCAGTTTGCAACAAATATCGAAAACGAGACTAATTCTGCATCAAAATAAAACAGCACATTTAACACCATACACACACGCTCAGCCTCCTGCGTTGCTCAATACAC
This sequence comes from Polyodon spathula, assembly GCF_017654505.1. Classification (NCBI taxonomy): domain Eukaryota; kingdom Metazoa; phylum Chordata; class Actinopteri; order Acipenseriformes; family Polyodontidae; genus Polyodon; species Polyodon spathula. The sequence goes on along the minus strand of NC_054570.1, from coordinate 5,223,631 downwards.
GTAACCCTTCATTAAAAGTAACCTTACAAAACTGCACATTTCTTTTAAACATATTTAATTTTATTACATGTAAATACTGTTCAGAGACGCCAAGCGTTCACGTAGCGATCTTGATCTACGCATGTGTCAAATCTAAGGGGGCACACAAATCTGCGTAACAAACACCTGTCATTCTTAAACCCGTCATGTCACGTTCTCAAATCAAATTGCCACAACATATTTGGTTTCTTATTTCGGATTTAATAAAGTTATCGACATGTGGTAGTATACGTTTTGTAAATATTAAACTAAATTACAAAAGCTTAAATTAGAGAATACGTACTCCCTGTGATGATGATGATGATGATGATGATGATGATGTGTAAATTATATAGTTTACATCACTTTCCCAGCATTATAATCTGATCTCTTATCTTTCCACACAAACACAAATTCATACCTTGCTTAAAGTGTGTGCGCAGCAGATCAACCTGTGTTGTATGAGTTAGGGATTTCTTCCAATCTGCTTTTTGTTGTAAAACCTGTTCAGTTTCTTTTCTGATGAAACTCACTGCAAACCGGCATCCACGTGTGGGAGGAGTTGCCTATCAGGACCCCTTGCTCAAGAACTCCACTATACAAATGCGCCCGCACAGCTACCTGATTAAAACTGCAAAAGCGGGCTGATGCACTCAAACTAACAGTGCTAAGTTCTGCCAGTTGTTTGTTATGTCTTCAATATAAGAAAAAACATTTAGTAGTATTACTTCATTGGTGATTTCTCACACACTGTTTTTAATCCCAAAGGCTCTCGATCAGCCTTTCCAATGCTGAACTGATTAAACTACACCCCCCTGGCGCTGAGGAGGACGCAAAACAAAATGTATATACAGTACGACAATGGTTTCCAAACTTCCACAAAATGTTGTCTACCGCGTACCCCCATCTGAGACAGGGTCATATTATTATACCTATGAAAACAGAAAAAAAATGTATTTTCTAATTACTAGGCTTCAGTACTTACTGATGTTAACTGAATATATATATATATATATATATATATATATATATATATATATATATATATATATATATATATATATATATATATATATATATATATATATATATATATATATATATATATATATATATATATATATATATATATATATATATATATAATGCTTACCTACCAATGTGATGGATGTAAAACTACACCCTGATTAGTTAACAATGCAGCCCCTAGACAAGGGTATGTTATTCTGTATTTTGAAATGAACGAATAGGACTTCAAGTTACAAAATGATTTAAGTAAGTCATTTAAAAAAAATAAATAAACAGGACTCGAATAAACGGATCTTGTGACTTGGTGAAGCGTCATGCCTGCTTCATTTTGAATAGCATGTATTGGATCGTTTATTGCCATTTTAGCCAGGCCATGTGTAAAACAGAGGAGCTGGAAGACAGACCCTGCAATTTAGTATAAGACTCGAGGACCGTGGATATCTGTGAGCTTGCTGCCCTGGTCATAGAGTGACTTAGGTGAATACTGCTAACTTCTAACCCTGCTCAAAGGCTATGAATGTTCAATGTGGGCCTTTTATGAAAGAAAGGCCAATGCTGCAGCAAAACCTGTCGTGCTTTGAAGAATATAGTAAAATCCTGTTTACAATCCTTATAAAATTTTACAATGGTAGTTTTGAAGTTTTTCCATGGTTGCATTACGGATTTACCATAGTTAATAGTGGTTTGCCATGTTTCTTTATTAATATGAGTTACCATGCCTCTCTGGGCTTTACCATGCTAACGTATATACGAGTTACCATGCTTTCAGTAGGTTCTATTACACCATGCTAAGCTTTTACAACAGAAGTTTTTTGTTAAGATCATTTTCTGCTCCCCAGCAAACACTGCCTGGTCACCTTATTGGGTTGTATCTTATTTGATGTGGCCTCACCCTGGTGTGGGGAATGTTCTCCTCATATATCCAGAGTCCCTTGATTACTCTTCAATTAAAGATCACATAAGTCTTGGAAAATGCAGCTGGGTTGCAGGTTTGGGTTATCAGATTATCACAGGTAAATACCAATTATTTAAATACTCTAGGGGAATTCATACCTGCACATTGTCATGGTAACAGTTTCATTCAATAAGTAAGCAGTCGGGGGGGGGGGGGGGGGGGATGACCTTCATAGAGCTCTCCCTGGTACACTTGCAGTGTTTGGGGAACCAGAACAATCTCACAGGCGGTGCTGTCACAGTACAGTCAAAAACCACCTTTGTTTCCAGATGAACTTTTATATTTTTGACTGCAAATGAAAAAAGAATAATTTTCACCAACTCAAAATTCTCCACCCTTTGTTGCTTCCCAGTAAAGTGATTGTATCTAACATAAGTAGTAAGCCAATGGCAGCAATTATGTAGTATTCAACAACAACCTGCCAGGCGTGGTGAAGGATACCTTACACAGTACAGTACTATTATGAAGTAGTCTTTAGCAGATCCTTTTCTTTTTATCAAAAGCGACTTACAGAGACAGGGGGCAGAGTCATTAACATTAGGACCTCAGTTTTACATCTCATCCAAAGGATGGAGTACAAGGAGGTTAAGTGACTTGCTCAGGGTCGCACACACAGTGAGTCAGTGCCTGAGCTGAGATTGAACTGTGGTCAATTTCTTGAACCACTGATTGCTGATGACACACCATGCATTCCAGTTATCTATTTAGACAGGCAGGCAGGCAGGCAGGTAGATGGGCAGTCAGGGTGAGCCCCGGTAGTAAAATTACAGCGAACCTGTGCAGGGTCCTCATGGTGCACAGTTATCCCCCAGAGTCCTCTTGACAGACACAACGAGAGATATGAGACTGAAAGAAAGCGGGGAGGACAGCTATACTGTGGAAAGGGGAAGTCTGTGGTTTAACAGCAGTCCCTCAAAATAAGACTCATGAACTGCCAAATTATGTTAAAATAATGGTATGATTCTTAAAGCAATATGATTTTTTTTTTTTAATTTCTTGTGAATCCAACATATGTATCCACTTCTATGTGGAACGAAGCATTAGTCTTTTATGAATAACATATTGATTTACCAAACTCAATTAATACTGATTATAACTGGCTCAGGTTAATATAAAGTTATATGTTAATTTAAAGCTCTATCTATCTCTACTCATTTCTTAATAACTCCAATATTGAATATCATACAAAAACGTATTTGTGTGGAAGTTAGAGAGAGGACTAATTTTGGTTTGTGCTCCATCGCTTGTTCAAACAAATACACTTTGAATATTTAGACAGGTATATACTGTAGCCGGAATTACATTTGATCTTAATTATGCAGGTTCGCTTCCTCGAAGCCCTTTCTCATCCACCCACCGTCACACCCCTTTAAAAAAATAAATAAATAAAATCATGGAACACCAAAAAATGGTAACCCTATATCTCTATTTCTTCTGCAGTTCACTACAAGTAAAAATCGCATCTCGCCCGTGAATGAACCGCGCTATAGTTTTAGGTAAATAACCACAAATTATCTATGTGCAGCCAGGATAACACAAGCTATTGTGAATTGCGTAATGCGCTACTGGCACGCCCATATTGCAGTCTATTTACTCAGAAGTTGGTGAGCCTGTTTGTGAGGAAATCGAAAGTAGACTTTTCTCGATAAACAAAAAAAAAATAATAATAATAATTAAAATGGCTGCTGGTGGTACAAGTTTTTCGGGGCTTCACAGCGATTTAAGTTGTCCTATTTGTCTCGAACTTTTTAAAAATCCTGTCTCTCTGCCTTGCGACCACAACTACTGCGCGTCGTGTATTCGTCAGTACTCCAACCGCACTGACAGCTCGGTCTCCTGTCCCGAATGCGGACAGGAGTTCACGGAGAAAACCAACTTCAAAACGAACCGACTGCTCGCCAAAATTGTAGATAGCTTCAAACAACTCAAGTTAAAGAAAGCAAGACAGTCTCGAGGTGCACAGGACGAGTTTTACAGCCCACAACGCTGCGAGGAGGTGAATCTATACAGAGATGAGGAAGTGTGTGTGGATACCAGTCGCCCAAATCCTAAACCAAACAAGGGACTCAAAGAGTCTAAACCGCTGTCCAGCAGCGTGAGTATATGCTTAATGTTTAAGGTTGACTGTAGACCGATAAAATGTATGCATGTAAATAGGACACTGAATACAAAGTCAGATGTAAAACAAAAAACAAACCAAAAAAAAAAAAAAAAACCTCGCTATAGTTTCCTCGATTTCAAGTTTCGAATATGTAAACACAAGGTGTCCACCATTCTCTGCCTGGCCTTTCAATACAAACAGAGCATGTGCCAAAATATTCATTGCCCTACTTGGCACTTGTATTATTTGGTTGTCCCCTGACCAAACTCTCTTAGTTGTGACACATATATTTATGTGGGTGTTTTTTTGTTTGTTTGTTTGTTTTTTTGCTCAGAAAAACAGAGCTGCAGACTTGAAGCACCTCACAGAGCACTGGCAGAAACTGACTCAGCTCTGGAATGAGCAGAAGGAACATATCTCAGAGACCAAGGCAAGTGTATTTCAGCCTCATCACATCAGCACTTGGGAGCTTGTCTATGGAGACCATACACATAGCTGCATTCTACCCTGAGAACAGCCCTAAGTGCATTGAAATTTGGTAGGGACATTCTTAAGTAAAAGTCAACTGTTATAATCTATGAATACATGGTGGAGCCCTGTCTGTGAATGGGGCACACTTTTAGCTAGAGAACACACAATTGTAATGAAACAGCCACGACCAGTACATATAAACTGCAGTATCCAACAGTAAGTACTTTTTAGTGTAGTGAATTAGAAAATCAGAACATATTTCACTAATTAATGCACCAGTTCTAAATCCACTGCTTACTGATGAAACACCTTGCGCTCAGTCTCTTTCAGTGTACATAAAACTGATTTTGAGTTTCATTAGTACCTTGTAGCACTCCACCAAAAGATTGCCATTATCTTAAGTATATTGGAGTTCTGTACTGTGAGACAATAATAATATTTTTTAGTGTTAGCAATTATTTCAATGTTCTGTTGTAAATGACTAGCAAATACCTGTAGAATGCAATAGTTAATGTCTTATCTCCTGTAAGTTACCGTTCATACTGTGAAACAGCAGGGGACACAGCATTCATTTACTGTAGCAATGACATTGAAACACTTTTTCGATATCCTAGCATCAGCTGCACGAATTGAAAACCGAGATTCGAGCCCAGTTTGACCAGTTGCACCAGTTTCTCTACACAATTGAGAAGGAACAGGTCAGAAAACTACAAGAGGAAGCCAAGTGGGCTCTTGAATGTATGGAACAGCAGCTTCTGCTCATCACCCAGGAGAAAGATCTTGTAGAGATGGAAGTGACCATGTTCCAAAACGAAAACTCTGAGAAGACAAAAGTGGGTTTGTCTCCATTTTTACAGCCAGACATTTTTGTAGGGTAATTAAAGATTACATTATACAGCTTTTACCAATTGAAACTGCCTTAGTTTTATTTGTAGCTGTATATTGAGAACCATTCATCCAGTTATAGTGAACCTATACTTCTAGCATTTATCTGTATTTTTAAAAAGTCACTGATAGTGCTCCATATTCATTTTGTAATTCTATTTTCTTTTTTTTTTATGTAGGAGAGCCACACACTTAACAGTTGTAAAAGGTAATCACCTTTCTTTCTTTCTTTCTTTCTTTCTTTCTTTCTTTCTTTCTTTCTTTCTTTCTTTCTTTCTTTCTTTCTATTCTGTCCCAAAAGTGCAGTGGTACCCAAATCAGTCCCAGTAACAGTATATGAGGAGGCGATGTATGCTTTGACCATAAGTTCCTCTTACCTGCAGGTCAAATAATAAGGAGATTCCAGAGCTGATCTGCCATGAGCTGGCACACGGAGCTCACCGGGGACCACTGCAGTATGCAGCGTGGAAGCGCATGTGGAGCATCATAGATACAGGTGTGGCAGAGGCACACTTTATCCAGTTGTGATGAAACTTGCTATCAGCATTATTTAGTAAATTTTTTCTGAGTATCAGTTTGTGGGGCTATATGACGGCATCTCTGTTCTTTACATACCGTTGATATGCAGTATTAACCTTTTTGTTTTAGCTCAGATTTTGAATTTAGAGCCGTGGCGGAGAATGTGTGTTGCAGACGTGCTTGTTCTCTTTTGTTACAGTCCCAGCTTGTCTCACCTTAGACCCTGTCTCTGCTCACCCCTCCCTCGTGCTGTCCACAGACCAGACCTCAGTAGAGGACTCTCCCAGGCTCCCAAGTTCAACACTCAGTCCCAAGAGCTTTGAGCCCTGCCTAGATCTGCTGTCTTTGCAGGGATTTGCCACTGGGAGACACTACTGGGAGGTCAGGGTCCCGAGCAGAGAAGGGTGGGCAGTGGGCATTGCCAGTGAGTCTGTACAGAGAAAGGGCAACCTCCCACTAACTCCGCAGAATGGGTTCTGGGCCATGTGGCTCACAAACGGCAATGAATTTTGGATCCCAGATGCTTCTCCTGTCCGACCAGCGCTAGGTAATAGGGCACGAATCATTGGGGTCTATCTGGATAAGGAATGTGGTCAGTTGTCCTTCTACAATGCTGAGAACATGGAACACATCCATACTTTGGTGGATACATTTCCCAAGAAAGTGTATCCTTATTTCAGCCTTGGAGTAGCTCAATCTGGCTTTCCAGGTGACAGTGGGGTTTTGAAGATTCACCACATGCAAGTATAATAAAGAAATGCTATAAGGAAATGCCCAGAACTTCCTGAAAAGATGTCCAAATGTGGCCTGAAGCATTTAAGCATTCCAAAGTATTCTCAGCTATGTTTTATGTTTAAACACATACTTTATGCATGGAATTATTATGCTTGTGATGTCATTATTATTGTACATATGTAAGTAATATTTATAATAGTAATATAAATATATCCAATCATTATTTGCTTCTGATTGCCTTTTCCAATCCCATTCATCCATATGAACTCTACTGCCTCAAATTATATTTCTCACACATTAAGCCATTAAAAGCCATTAAAATTTTTGTCGACTTGACTGTTATCATAGTTTTAATTGAACATTTATGATTGGTTCTCTGTATATGTTGGTACTGGATATGAAGCCGTTGTTTCCCCCTTTTCCAAAGGGGAGATAGTGAATTTTATTTTTTATTTATTAGTCCCAATAACGGGATGCTCCATGTGAGGAGGCGATGTATTCTTTGGCCATAAGAAGGCACGGCATTCCTCTTACCTGCAGGTCCATTAATGATAAGGAGATTCCAAGGCCGAGTTACAGTCAAATTGGATGTTGTTAGCTGTAGGGAGTGGGTGTCTCGTGTATTGTGGGGTGACTTGTGAAGGCGAGGCGAATGGTACAGCATTCCTGCAGGTAAGCGTGGCACGGTGTTGAGTGAAAAGAAACTACAGTGAGGTAAACATGATGGTATTCACCCTAAAACGTATTTGCTTCATTGTTTTGCTGTTACATTTGAATGGCAGCTCTTACAAATGCTGGTATTTAAAGGGAGATGCTAACCAAATGATATGAACAGCCGAGACATCCTGAACAGACGTCATTCCACTCAAACTAAATAAGGGTTAAGCAGTCCATATCAAATATTTGTAACAATTTCACTGAGAATATCAAATGAGCAGTAAATGATTACGTTCGTCACAATATTATTATTATTATTATTATTATTATTATTATTATTATTAGTAGTAGTAGTAGTAGCAGTCATAGTATTAGTAGTAATACCGGTGGTAGTAGTTGAAATGAAGCGTAAGTATAACAAGGATGACTCCAAAAGTATGCTGTTTTAATACAGAAGCTCCATGACAACTCAAGCCTGCTGACAGGTACATACAATTCTTGGCCAGCTAGCAGGGAGAGAAAAGAAACCTAACCACAGCTAACTGCTGTTTCTGTTGACAGATATAAATGTAACACCTTTACTTGGTTAGAAGAAGTACCTGACAACATCTTACATAATGCATGCAAATATTCAAGGATTGTATTGTGAATATCTTGCATGTGTCTACAAGTCTGTGACAACCAAGTGCTGTGAGGAAGTTGCGATATCGCAAGGCTGTGGAAATGACTACATTTAAATGATGAATCTAAGGAACTTAATCGTATTGATTACGGGCTAGTTTAACTGTGCAAGTGAGAACATGGCCTTAGTTAACCATTTCTTCCCTCTGTTCAGGTCCCATTGGCTTAACATGAATCCCTGGTCTTACTTACTATTGGGCTGAAACTTAGATCACGGCCCTAAGTTGTTTCTTCTTCTTCTTCTTCTTCTTCTATTTAGTTAATTGCCACCTACTGTTCAGATCTGGCAATTAAAACTGCTGTGAACACACTTTTTAAACTCTATATGTAAAATATTCTTAAATCTTCTGGTTTTTCTAATATATTTTCCAACACGTCCAATAATACTTTTTTTCTATTTTACTTCCATCACCTATATTATATATATATATATATATATATATATATATATATATATATATATATATATATATATATATATATATATATATATATATATATATATATACACTGTATATAAGCCCTAATCTCTTTCCAAATATCTTCCATTGCACTACATTCCATACTGATGCGCTCTAATTCTATACAGGTGTTCTTTCAATGTTGAATGACTTATAAGAAGCCTTATTAATGCATACCCTTATTTTAACCTTATCTTGAGCCTTATAAAACGCCTTAACCTTTTTTTGCCTTAAGTTTGACCGGGACCTTCCCCTTTTCTATCCTGAAAAAAACATGGAAACAACACTATGTACCCCTAAACGTGTAGCTGATTTCAAATGTATTTAAGTAAAGAGGATCGTATCGTAAGAGCTCTGGAAAGAGAAGGCGAGGAGAAATAACATTACAAAACTCAAAGACAGCTCTACTTTCAGCTTCGCGTTTCAAAACGTTGTGAATGGACAGGGGAGGTGTGTTTTCTGTCCTTGTTTGGTATCCGTACCCACAAGAGCTGGAAGAATGGCCGGCGTTATGATGAACCTCTGGCTCCGCTGCACA